>NC_081855.1:25516181-25816181 GCF_963259705.1 Myotis daubentonii
GGAAGGTGACATTCCAGCTGAGGTCTGAGAGGATATTCCAGACGAATGGAAACGTAAATGCCAAAATGTCAGGTAGACACACGTTTTAGGAACAGAGTTAAGGCCACAATGGCTGGTGCATAGAAAGAAAGGAAGACCAGACCATATTAAAGAGTTCTGATTCTTTACGAACTGCAATGGGAATCGATTGGAGAGTTTTAAGCAGGGGACTGATATGATCTATTTACATTTGGGAATGTAAAGACTTCCAGACTGTGAGTCCAGCCAGCCTAGGAGTTTCCCAGGAGTCTGAGAGACAGGATACACTTCCTTTATAAAGGATCCAGGCTCTGGCTGCTGTGCAGAGAATATATTGTAAGGATTCAAGAGATCCAGTGGGAAGACCAGAGGAAGCAGTAGTCTGGGCAAGAGAAGGATGGTGAAGGCTTGGACTACAGTGGTGAAAATGGAAACAGGAAAAAGAGTGGAATTACTTCATTTAATCATCACAACATTCAGAAGTTTACAGTTGCACATCATCTCTTGTAAGTGCAACCCAGAAACAGTGCACTGGTTTTCCCAAGTTTACTGCTCCATTCTCCAAACTTAGCACAATGCCATTCACACTTTAAAGCACTGACTATATGTTGGTCTGTTACACTGAAATCGTCCCTGATAATTTAGGTAGGTCCCTGGGAAGGACTGCCCAGGAAGGGCCGGAGCAGGTGCTGTGAGGTATTGGAGTCCTCTGACGGCTTGTCCAGGTGACTCTCATTTGCTTCAAGGACACACACAACCCTCCCCTGAAGACCGCCCGATCAATAAGTAACACTAGTATGGGATCACCTTACCTTCCTCAGCCCACCCCAAAGGAACAAAACCACCCCTTAACAGGTTTCAACCAGTTCTCGTGTGTTTTGTGTCTAGCATCCATCTCCCCAGGATCAAAGAAAACACACACTTATTCTGCCAAAGCAAAGGAACTCAAAGGCTAGGTTGTGGCCAACAGAGAAAGACAAACCCAAAGTTAATCTATTCTTTTCCTGCAAAGCAATTGCTAGGAGCCCCTGGGTGACGTCAGCTCAGATTCTGTCCATACCAATGGGTTCCAGGAATTCTCTGGCAGGTAACGCCCAGAAAGTAATTCCTGTGAGAATGAAGTTTCCACTGGAAGCCTCAGTGCTCTTCCTTCCGGACTTTGTGTGCGGGTATCTGGGGGTGCCTGAGGCTGGGGGCGCATCCGCGTCACACTCAGCGAAGCTAAGGGGAGCCCGAGCAGAATCAAGGGCAAACCACCTCGGCGGTGGGAGGAGAGAGGGGTCCTAAAGGAAGAACACTCAGCAATTAGTTACACACGAGGAAGTGGGACGTGCGGAGAGACGGCGGGTCTAGCAGAAATCCTAAGTGTGAAAATCGTAGGCTTCATCCAAAGGGTCTGGAGAAATTAAACAAGACCCAAACCCTGTGGCCAGTGTGGAGTCTTTCCCAGCTCGTACCCCCGCTTACTACCGAGAAACAGAGACCCGGACACAGAGACACAGACGGACACCCACCCCACCCCACCCATCTCCCCTACGCTGGCCCACGCCTTTTCCCCAGGACCAGGTGGGGCTCTTTGCTCCAGCGCGAGGCCCGTCCATCCCTTCCCCTCGCCTAGGGTATCGGCAGACCGATTCTTACCGTCCCCAGCGGCGCCTCTCCTGTCAGGTGGGTTGCAGGCCGACACCGTAGCCCCTAGGATGTGGCCGCCCTTCAAACAGCAATCCCGGGCTGTGAAATCACATCCTCCGACTGCACACTCCCTCCCGAGCTGCCGCCCAGCGGGGCGGGCCCAGGAGCCTGAGACTGTAAGTCCCGGCATGCCCAGCATCCAATCAGGGGAGAGGGAAGAGCCCCTAGCAGCGGTTCTCAACCTGTGGGTCGCAAACATCAGAAAACACATATGGCATATCAGATATTTACATTACGACTTATAACATTAGCAACATTACAGTTATGAAGTAGCAACAAAAATAATTTTATGGTTGGGGAGTCATCACAACACGAGGAACTGTATTAAAGGGTCCGGGCATTAGGAAGGTTGAGAACCACGTCGAGAATAGTCCCTGGAGAGTCCACAACTACTTCCGGAAGACTTTCCGGTGCAAAGGCCTCTGGATCTTGTAGGCAGCGGTCCTACTTCTCGGGCCTCTGTTTCCCAGCAGGCTCTGCGGGTCAGGCGGGGTAAATGCTTCCGGTGTCAAGTAGTGACGTTATGCGTACACAGGTCCTGTAGCCGTGGCAGCGGCTGAGGCTGGCGGGCCAGGTACGGCTGCGGCGGATCGAGAGAGAAGCTCTCTGCCAACCTCAGCCTGGGCTGCCGCGCGCCGCCGCCGCCGCAGGGTCGGAAGGTAGGCCGTGACTCCGGTCGGGAGACGTGGGCGGACCCGGGGCGAGATAAATCCGACAGGCCCTCGCCTCGAGGAAAGACCGTCCCAGGCGGAAAGAAACGTGGGAATTCCGCCCAAGTCTTTGGGAGCCGTATTACACGCGCGTGGGCCGGCAGCTTTACGCGCGGGTGCTCACAACAGCCTTGTGGGAAAACTGGCTCAGATAAGTCCAAGGAGTTTGCATAGTGAAGACAGCCAGTTCCACCACCCAGACCTTTCTGACTTTCTGCCCAGTGCCCTTTGCCTGTGCCCCATGGATGAGCTTCCTCGCGGTGCCTGGCATGGACCTGGGGGAGCCGGGGGCGGGAAGCGTGTCGCCGCCCTCCCCCCGGGGGGCTCAGCCCGGCTCTTGCGCCCGGTGTTGCTCAGAGGCTCAGCCTCGCGAGCGGTGGGAGTTGGGAGAGACCGGGTAGTCAGCTGTGAACCCTCTCCCTTCACCCCTTCTCCGGTCTTACCCATCGCATTCAGCCCTACAGTTGTCTCAAGCCAGAAACACGGGGATCTTGTCTGACTCTTTCCTTCCCTCATCCCCGAAGCCCCTGCTACATTCAGTCACTCTTACTCAGTCCTAACAACTCGACTTACGAGACAGCTCAAATCGGAACACTTTTCTGCAGCTCCCAGCCTCGGGGACTGTAATCACCTGCTCTGTTCTCACAGTCTTTCATTCCACAGTTGCTGAGTGCCGGTTATGTGCAGGCCCCACGCTGGATGCTGGGGTTACCGTGATGAACTCCCACCCTCGTGTCCTCCAGCCCAGCCTCCGTCCTGGGTCACGGTGGCCTCTCTAAAGGCAGATCTGACCATGCCACTCTGTTGAGAACCCACTGGCTGCTCATGAAGCCTCTGATAAAACCCAGGGCCATTCCTGCAGCTTTCAGAGCCCTTCCCCAGTGGCCTCCTGTCCCGCGCCCCCTCTCGTCCAGTTGTTGGGATGTGTTTAATGTGTCCCAGCTTCGGGATCTTCACACGTGCTTTCCCCTCTGCCGGGAATGCCGCCTCCCCCCTTCACTTGACAAACTTTGGGGCATCTCTTGGGTCTCAGCTTCAATGTCCCTTCTGCAGAAGGCTTTTGTGACACCCCCACCCCCATAAGAAGCATGTGCCGCCGCCGCCGCCACGTCCCCTGGCACCCTGGGCCTCTCATACTGTTACCATCATTTGTGATGATCTGTCTACTCTTCGTCCAGAGCTCGGGAGCTATAGCATGAAAGCAGTTTCTTCACTATTCCGTCTCCTGGGCAGGGGCCAGTAGGTGTCTCTGAATAAATTCGTGCTCTCAGGGAAGGGGGCAAAAGTTGACGCAGATGTTTGCTACCGCAGGTTACTTGGAACTTTCTAGAGTAGTTGATCTGGTTAATCCCCCGGTAGGTGTTAAGTACTCAGACTATATGTGTAAATGTAACAAGTAGGATATTAAAAAATATGAACAAATATTTTTTAAAAGCCTGATCAGCAGAGTTGGTGTGGCTCAGTGGTTGACCGTTGACCCATGAACCAGGAGGTCAGGTTGGATTCGGGTCAGGACACATGCGGGGGTTGCGGGCTCCATCCCCAGTGGGGGGCGTGCAGGAGGCAGCCAATCAGTGATTCTCTCTCGTCGTTCATGTTTCTGTCTGTCTCTCCCTGTCCCTTCCTCTCTGAAATCAATAAAAACATCAAAAAAACAAAAACCTGATCATAAGGAAGCTCTGGATGGTTAAACTGTTTCAAAAGGAAGATGCTCGCCAGCCTACCTGAGTGGACTCCAGGGAGGCCACAGTCTGGGCCCCAGTCATACACGGACAACCTGTGGACATGCATTAGTTGGCCCACACAGCTGTGGATGTGTTCCGTTCCTTACTTTGAATTTTTGAATTAGATACTTTCCTTTAAAAATCAGATTCCATATGTAAATCTGGATTTCTGGTCCTCTTGAAAATCAGTTCTGGCAATGGTGGGACTTAATCCCCCCCCCCCTTTTTTTTCTTAAGATTTTATTGACTTTTTGGAGGGAGAGAGAGAGAAACCTTGTGAGACGAAACATTGATTGACTGCCTCCCACACACCCTCTACTCGGGATGGAGCATGCCACCCGGGCATGTGCCCTGACTGGGAATCCAACTGGCCACCCCCAGGCACATGGGCGATGCCCAACCAACTTGGCCACCCCAGCTTTTTAAACCATTGATCTTCTAATGGTACACGTGGTCTGGGCAGTCAGTCCCAGAATCACCCCATTCAGAACAGAACTTCTCTAAGGAAATTGGGAGGGGGGTGGGTGGGTTGGAGGAGGTGGGAGCAGAGGGAGGGCTGGTGCGGGGCCAGGTGGTGGTAGCCTTTGGAACACCTGGGGTTTTGGAATTGGTATGGCGGCCAATGGCTAGTCCTGAATAGCATCGCCTTCCTTTCTAGACAGGTATGTGTTCTTTGTTTTTTGTGTTATTTTAAAGCCAGAATGAGGGTGAGGTTTCAGTGTTTCTTTCCAAGAACTGAGGCATCCTTTAGACCAGGAATGCAAGGTGGCCTGGGAAGGGACATGTCTGTGCTGGTTCTCTTGCCGACAGAAGAACCCCAAACTCTTCAGCTTGGCACACAGGGTCTCTCTGATCTGGCTCCTTCTGACCTTCCCAGCTCCACCCTCTGTCCTTTCATCTTCTAGGCCTTCCAGTGACGTCAGGCTGTTGTTCATGCTGTTCTCTGCTTGGAATGCCTGCCCTGACTTCCTTACTCTGTGTTTTCTGTTTGAAAGAGACTGACCCAACTCGGGGTCCCGGTTCAGGCAGGCGCACAGTACCCCTGGCATACACTGTGGGCAATATGCTTACTCCTGGCGTATTTTTTTAACCCTGATTTGTAATTCATCCAGACTTTCTCTTCACTTGCTTTTTGTGTTGTTGCAGTTCTGCATTTGAAAAGCTTTTCGTGTCCTTTTGGGTATATAATTGGGGATAAATAAATATGCTTATGGCTAACAACTTAATTCAAATGTGAACTTCCTCAGGCCAAGTTAACTGTTCTCTAGTGCTTTAGTGATATTTCTGTAAAAGCACTTAACACAGTATAATTTTTCAGTTTACGTGTCTGTCTTCCTCCAGCTAAACTGTGCTCCTCCAGGGCGGGTACCATGTTGCACTCATCTTTGTACCCCCAGCATCTAGCGATGTTGGCATGTAGTAGGCACTCAAGAAATATGTGTTGAATGAACGATGCCTGTGACAAGCAACTGGACTTTATTCTTTCCTGACCCTTGATCCTATGACACATCTCCTCCTGGCTGCTACTATCACTCCTTCAGAGCAGATCTTCTCTAGAGAACCTGGAAGGGAAACAGGTGAGGCTTAGAGAGGTGGAGGCAGAGGGACGGGGGAGTCATTGGAACAGCTGGGGTTTTGGCATTGGTATCTGGGGCAGGAGTGGGGCTGGGCTGGAAGCAGGCCTCTCTCTGGATGGCTGGGAAGTGATCATGGATTGGGGTTGGTTTCTTCACAGCGATGGCCAAGGACATCCTGGGTGAAGCTGGGTTGCACTTCGACGAACTGAACAAGCTGCGGGTGTTGGACCCAGAGGTCAGCCAGCAGACCACAGAGCTCAAGGAAGAGTGCAAGGACTTCGTGGACAGTGAGTGTCATTTGGGGAGACATGTTGCTACTCAGCTTTGAATTATTCCAACTGTGCCCCATCCCTGCCTCCCGGCTGTTGCTCTTGGCCCAGCCAGAATGGAGCTGCTGGCTCCCTAAAGGTTGACCCTGACCTTTATGAATTCCCATGTGCCACCCACCTTATCTACCTGCCTCTCCTTATGCTCTCATGTAGTCCCACAGGGAACACCAGTCAAAGCAGACGCTGAAGTGCTGAGAGGAGGGTGTGTTTTGAGATACGCCATCTTTGATTTTTTTGCTCTCAGAAACCTTAAACTTCATGGGAGCAGAACTATGATTTGGGAGTGGGAAATAGAGTTATGTACTGGTGACTTCATTTCTTGGGAAATCAAGAAATCAATAGTGGGCTTGTCTGTATTGGGAGTAAAAGTTGATTAACTGGAGTCCCTAGAAGCAGCTCAACAGACCCCATGAAAACATCTTTTAACAGGAGATACCCAGAACACCTCCTGTCCTGGCAGCCAAGCAAGACCAGTGGTGCGAATAAAGAGCAGGTCTAGCTAGAGCAGGGATTTCCGAGCCTTCGGGGACTGTAGGCTGTGGAGAGCTCACCTGGTGAAGGTAGCATGAGTTCTATTGCCAGCCTTCTGGATGCTGAGAATGTCCCATCTTCTTGGGCCTTAGCTTACTCCTCAGGAGTGGGGGTTCCACCACACCCAAGGATATTGAGAAAAAGGGAATGGGAGATTAGGCACTTAAATGCTTTGAGCTCTTTATTAGCTGTGGTCACAGTGGATAGCCCCACCATCAACTGAAATCTAGCATATCTGTGGCTACAAGAGGCAGCTTCCTGTCCTGAGGCAGTCCTTTCATGAATGTGGCCCTTTGTACCTTCTGGGGGGTGGGGGGGCGACACGGCAGGAGGGGGTCCACCCATAGAATAGGTCCGCCAGGGCCTTCATAGCCTGAGGTAACAGCAGCTAGCTGGTCGTGGGGGCTCAAAGTCCAGATACTCCCCAGTCTAGCTCTGGATGCGGCCAGTCGTCTCTAGGTCCAGACCAAGGGGGGCAGACTTTAGACCAGCAGGCACCAAACTGTTTGGGTGCAAATTAGCAGGGCAGTCAGTCCTTCCCTCCCACTGAAAGGGAGCACTGAGGGAGAGTGATGACACCGAGGAAATAAAAACGTTTTCTTCTTTCCCCCAAAGAAATTGGCCAATTTCAGAAAATAGTTGGTGGTTTACTTGAGCTTGTTGACCAACTTGCAAAAGAAGCAGAAAATGAGAAGATGAAGGTAAGATCAGCATGCACTTTATCTCAATCTTGGCCTGGGATCCTCGTTCACTAGCCTGTCATCTTCTGCCTTCTTGACTTTGTGTGTGTGTGTTGAGGAGGATGTTCTTTTAATAAAACAAGATTTTAAATAACATTTCCTATACAAGTATCAACTCATGTTGTACACCTAAAATATCACATGTCAATTATACCTGTTTTTTAAAAACAATTCCTGGTCCAGTTAACCTACTTTGAATTCTTATATGCCAGTACACTTTGACATTATTTCCTTTGTCACGTCACTGAAATAGATGGTTTTATCATCTTATAAATGAAGATGTGCAGAGTATAGATGACTTGGTAAAGAGCACGAAATGTTCCAGACCCTGGGGATACTCCATGATCTGCCTCAGAGCTCTAGGCCAGTTCTAACTTTGGAATCCTGAGGTTAATCCTTTTTCCCAAAGCTCTGGGGTTCAACCTTCTTTTCCCTTCTGGGCAGTGAGGTAGCCCCCAGGGGTGCTTACCCAGTCGAGGACTTAACGCTGAAGATGGTTTGAATGAAGCCATGACCTTCTTCT
The DNA here is from genome assembly GCF_963259705.1 of Myotis daubentonii. Taxonomy (NCBI): domain Eukaryota; kingdom Metazoa; phylum Chordata; class Mammalia; order Chiroptera; family Vespertilionidae; genus Myotis; species Myotis daubentonii. The sequence goes on from NC_081855.1 coordinate 25,524,026, forward strand.
AGGCCATTGGTGCTCGCAATTTGCTCAAATCTATAGCCAAGCAGAGAGAAGCCCAACAGCAGCAGCTCCAGGCACTGATAGCGGAGAAGAAAATGCAGCTGGAAAGGTAAGACGTTAAGTAAAGAGGGGCTTTACTCCTCTGCAGTTCTGCTCCTGAACGTCACCTCTTATCCTTATTCATTTTCCTCCCAGAAATAGTGACTCACTTGCCATCCTATTTGAAAGTTTTAAAAATAAAATTTGATGGAAAACATTAATATCAAATCACCTGTAGTAGTTTGAGAGCGTGAACTCAGGTAGATAGTGGGCAAAGGTGGCTGGCGGAAGGCCCTCTAAGGGCAGAAGGTTTCTCATGGTGGCCCTGTGCAGGGCTCTGCACATCTAGTCTTTTCTCTTGCCCTAACTTCATTTAACACTGTTTCTTGGAATCATTTAAGTCACCTATATTCTTCTCTAGAAGAATTAGTCCATAGTTTATTTCATCCATTTTTAGGGCTTCTAACAATTTTGTTTTTCAGGTATCGGGTTGAATATGAAGCTTTGTGTAAAGTAGAAGCAGAACAAAATGAATTTATTGACCAATTTATTTTTCAGAAATGAACTGAAAATTTCTTGTATAGCAGGAGGGTAGAAAAACAAAAAAACCTCTGTACCATTCCAGTGACTAATGACCCAAGTATATCATGTGAGATGGTGTGTGAAGGAGGCATCGTCTCTGAAGGCAATAAAACAAATGTGGGGCGGAGGGCTTGTTTCAGATGCCAGTGCATGTCTGGTAGATACCCCGTGACCGTGGTGGCCCAGGTTCTCACCTCTTGCATTCTTAGTCTGAAATAAGCAGTCTGTAAACTTTGATTGATTTTTTTTTTTGTAAATTCACAAAGCTTTGGAGAAAAAAAGCAATAAATTATTGTTTTTAAATGGCTTATCTACCTCTTTTCCTGGTACACTTAATCACTTGTAAGAGAACCTTGGACTCTCCAGCCCCTTGTCCACAAAACAAACCAGGCAATGGCCAGCAGCTACCTTTATTTGGACTGGACACGAGTCAGAGGATACTCCCAATAATTAGAGTAATATGGCTTGTGAGCAGAACAGGCAAGAGGGAATCGACTGGAACCAATTTCTTCTGTTGTCCATGTGTTCATAAATCTTTCTTTTTTTTAAGTTAGCTTTGAGTATGAACTTAGAGAAAGCTAATGTAACACAGGTATTAACATGAAGAGACCCTAGATGCATACAGTGGACATGTTATGCCCAGCTGTCCCCCCATTTGACTGAGACAAACATGGGGAGGAATGATTAAACTATTAGGAAGAATGTAGTTATCCAGAAGGCAGCACACTTCCAGGTCAGGTTTGAGACACCAGACCTCAGAGTAGTGACTCCTGTCTGGTGGTCTGTAAAAAGACAGGACTAAAGTTTGGAAAGAAGATAAACAAGGAGACTTAAAAAAATCTCTCCTTCTGGGATGAGCTGTTTAAAACAGAAACAGAGCACCTTCTGGTTTAACCCACATCTGCCTGAAAGTCAGCCAGGGCTGAGCCTTACGCCTCTGGCAGACTGTGTTCTCTCCTCTCCCCACCAGGGGTGCAGGCAAGAAGACAACATAGTTTCTAATGAATATTGAAGAGGCATAATTTGAAACTTAAAAATGGCCTGAAACATCATACTACTCATTTTGCTGAATAGGGATTTGCTGTAGAGAATCTTGAGTCAAGGGTTTAGTCACATGCATATTGAGATCAAATAACTCATGAAAATGCCAAGCAGGGTATGTTTCGTAGAGGTTTATCCATTTCTGGTCTGGTCCTGTTTTTGGTAATTCTGCAGTGGAGCGTGGGCACATGGTGAACGCGGCCCGTCCTCAGGTGACGGTCTGTGCCAGTGCCCGTGGAAGGTGAGTTTATGGCTCCTGCTGCTGGTGTGTTTCAAATGCTACTGAAGACATGGGTTCTGAGCACTTTTCCTTGTGTAGTTCTCATTTTTTCTTTCTTTTCTCCTCATATTTGTAGTAGGGGCTCCGCAACATGAAAAGCAGAAGCATAAGAGGGATGAGGAAGTAAGGGGCATAGACAGATACGAGGGTTAAGCGTTCACGTAAAGTCTTAGGCCCTTGTCCTTTGAAACCACTGGCTTTAGAGAAATCCTCCAATAGAAACGTGCAGAGAATTGGAATCAGGGTTGTCATGGTGTGGGCTGCGTAGACGATGGCGGCGGTGCGAATCCACTTGCAGCCTCCTGCAGTCGTCGGGGAGAGAGATCAGCGTTAGGTCTGCCCATGACTCCAGGGATGCCCATGACACGCCCCAGGACACCTCTGACTGCTCCTTTCAGCCGAACCATTCTACCCCCTTTACCAAGTGGAAACAAATGGAAAACCAGATGTGTTATAATGCTGCCTAAATGTGCAAATTTTCCAAAGAGCCAGGGTTGGAATTGGAATTTAATTCAGGAAAACTCTAGGGCAGTAAAAGTTAAACCTGTTTGGTCTGAAGTGTGTGTGTGTGGGGGGGGGGGGGGCTGACAGCAACATGTTTGTTAAGTAATTATAGTACATGTAGGTGAGAAGATCAGTAGATTCTGCCCAGAGATGGAGTGGGAGTTGCAGTGGGAGATAAGCTCTACAAGCTTAGTTACCACATATGTCGGTATGACTACTTTCTTTATAACAGCATCAGACATATGGGGACACTGTAAGAATCATTTTTTAAAAAGAAGTTAACCCTTCAGAATTAGCTTGATGCTACTATTTATAAGCCAGCATGATACTACCTAAAACAGAAAAATGAAACCCAGTGATAAAGAAAAAGCAACAAGTTCAAACTTTAAGGAGCCTCAAGTTTCGCGTGTGTGAGATGTCCAGTTGGCTGAGCAGTTATGCAGCCCAGCCGACCACAGACATTAGCCTGAGCCACATGATGTCCCTTTATAGGAGCCATCCTGGCCGTCCCACCACATCCTCCACCCCTCACACAACCACAGGGGCCCCTCCTCTCCCCTTTGAAGATACTTTCCCAAAGATTTCTGGGACCTGATTTGAGCAGGAATGGGATTTCCCCACCATTCACCAACCTTTGAAGAAGGCATATGTTGCAATGGGAAAGAAAGGCAGCTGAAACACAAGCTCGCAAAACAGGAAGGATTTAAACCACACTGGGGGGTCCTGCAGCAGAGGGTCTTTGAATTCCTTAGCGTACCACTTCAGCAGGTTCCTCAACTGCAAAAGATGAAGATCACAATGAATACAGCCACCTGGCGGGGGAGGCGCAGCAGCTCCAACCCCCTTGGCAGCAGATGGCACAACCACTGACTGATACAGCCTAGGGGTCATTTAATGAAAAGCTCACTAGCTCTAACCCAAATGTTAGCTTCTCCAAGAAGTTTTCCTCAGCTCCTGCAGCCCCTTTGTGCCACCAGCCTCTGTGTGTGACTCCATGGCAACACTTACCCAGGTGTGTGGCCCTCTGTCAAAAGCAGTATCTGGCACTCAGTTTGCCGAATGAACACAAACGTGACATGTCTGCCAACAGTATCATTCCATGTAAAGGACTGCAAAAGCCATCCTGACACCTGCCCTTTCACAACAGCAACTGCATGCCGAGCTCTGAGGGCCAGATATCCTCAACTACAGAAATGAACTGAATCTGACTGGGGAGGGGGCAGTGATGGAAAGGCGGTAAATCGAACCTCTGTGAGGACGCAACTTTAGACAATTTAAAATTGTCGTTCCTCCCCCCACCCCCTAAAATATATTTTTATTGATTTCAGAGAGGAAGGGAGAGGGAGAGATAGAAACATCAATGATGAAAATCACTGATCGGCTGCCTCCTGCACGCCCCCTACTGGGGATCGGGCCCACAACCAGGGCACGTGCCCTGACAGGAATTGAACCCAGACCTCCTGGTTCATAGGTCGACGCTCAACCACTGAGCCACGTAGGTCAAGCCAAATTGTCCTTGACTCTAGTTTTTTCTTTTAGGAAACCAGTAGGATATTTGTAGAAGAACAAACACTGCTCCAAACCACAAACTATATAGCTTCTAGGCTATGTCAAAGCCTGAGTAGCAGTCTTCGTTCTAGCTCGGGCCCCACCCTCATAATTATGCTGTCAAATAAGAAGATACAGATCCATGCTGACTTGGCTACAGGCAGAGAAAAGAGGGCTCAAGGCTGCCCATTCTGTGCTTTTTAAGGAGCCCTGCAAGGCCCCGGGCTCTCCACATAAGTCTGTTGCATTTAACCTCCTGGAAATGGCATGGTTTCAACACACCTGCCATCAAAGCCAAATATGTATTTATATTAATAAATAAAGGCAACTTCCCAAGTAAGAATTTAGCTTACAATGGAAAATCTAAAGATATTCCTGTTAATTTTTAGTCAGAAGATAAAGGCTCACTATTGTTAAATCAGGGTCTCATTGCTGTGAGTGAGCTTTAAGCAAATATCCAAAGACAAATATTCTGTTAGCACATTAACCGGGCTGTGTGGCTCAGCTGGTGGAGCATATACTCCCACGCACCAGGCTGCCGGCTGCAGTCCAGGTCAGGGCACATGCCTGGATTTCGGGCTCGATCCCCAGTAGGAAACATGCAGGAGGCAGCCCATCGATGTTTCTCTCCCTCTCCCTTCCTCTCTCTGAAATCAATTAAAAAATATATTTTAAAAACAAGACAGGCTCTGTCTAGATGACCAATTTATTGACCAAGTGATCTCTTAATGTGTACTTGACTTGAAATTTAAATTCGCAGCAATACCCGTGGCTTCCTCCTGAGCACTTTTCAGGATAGTAATGCAGTAGAAAACGTTCACGAACAGGTTAGGTCACTGCACCTCTCCTGGGTTCTATTTCCTTGCCTGTAAAACAAGCAACTTGGGTCCTAGCTGGTTTGGCTCAGTGGATAGGGCGTCAGCCTGCAACTGAAGGGTCCCAGGTTCGATTCCGGTCAAGGGCACATGCCCAGGTTTTGGGCTAAATCCCCAGTAGGGGCGTGCAGGAGGCAGCAAATCAATGATTCTCTCTCATCATTGATGTTTCTCTCTCTCTCCCTGTCTTTCTCTCTGAAATCAAAAGTGTATTTTTAAAAAACCCTATGCTTTAAAAATAAGTAAAATAAACAAGCAAGTTGGATTGAGTTTTTGAAGATTTTCTTTGCTTTCCAGATTTACTTAGAAAAAAAGCTTTAAAAGATTTACTGCAGAATTTAAAAGACATTCTGGTTCATCTGAACTTCATTTTCCATTCCATTTGTATACAATCTCTCAGATCTACCGATCTCATAAATCCAGGCAGATTTGTACAGTACTGTAATTTCTAAGGGCTGCAGGATGGGATTAGCAAAATTTCAAATAATCACTCAGCTCTCGGAACCAATTAGAACACAACCACCTGCCCGTAGTCACCTAACAGCCACGTGACGCCAGGAGGAGGGCTGGGGGAAGGCAGGGTGAAGAGCATGGACCTGAGTGCTGGCTCTGCAACAAGCACTTAATCCCACTATGTTTGTTTCCCAGTTACAGTACCGACCTCACTGCTGGTAAAATAAAGTGAGTTGAGACATACAGTCTTTAGAACAATGGCTAGCACAGAAAGGTTATTTGATTGTAATTAATACATATCTGGAGATGTTCAAGTTTAATCCTGTTAACATCTCAGCGTGCAAATGGCCATTAATAAGAACTATTCTTATTAGGTAATAAGACGCCCCAAAAGGTAATAATAAAACTGTTTCCATTTATATATCTGTCACACTTCACTCAACATTGTTATCCATTAAAAACATTTACCTGCCGAAACCGGTTTGGCTCAGTGGATAGAGCGTCGGCCTGCGGACTGAGAGGTCCCAGGTTCGATTCCGGTCAAGGGCATGTACCTGGGTTGCGGGCATATCCCCAGTGGGAGATGTGCAGGAGGCAGCTGATCGATGCTTCTCTCTCATCGATGTTTCTGACTCTCTATCTCTCTCCCTTCCTCTCTGTAAAAAATCAATAAAATATATATATATAAAAAAAAAAACATTTACCTGGCCTGCGCACATGGGATTCTCAACCAGGAGCTGCTGAACAATTTGTACTTCTCTAACTTAGAATGAGATCTTAGACTGACTGCTCACCTGTTTTTCCTTATTTTAACAGAAGCAATACCACCCAGCTGCAAATGATACTATAAGATGCTTCCCATCCTCTCCATGTTCTAATCTAGTGATTTTCAATCTTTTTCATCTCATGGCACACATAAACTAATGACTGAAATTCCAAGGCACACCAAAAAAAAGATATCGTTTGTCAATCTGACAAAAAAAAAAAAAGTCTAATTTTGATTCACTCACACTGGAGAGCTATTGTTGTGTTGGCTGTTGTCATTTTTTAAATCTGACAATCCAAGGGAAAAGAGGCCCGTGTCCCTGACTAAAAAGTCAAGAATTGCATATTTTAAAAATTCTTGTGGCACACAGGTTGAAAATTGCTGTTCTAATCCAAAGTAAATTCTTACTGTTTCATAATAGTTTTTCTAAGTGCTGGGCTGGTTCAAACCAAGAAAGATTTTTTAGCCCAAACATTATGTGGGCTTTTAAGTTCTAGGGAAAAAATTCTACTTGAGGAAAAGCAACAAATGTTAAATTTTGGCATATTTTCAAAGAGAATTTGAGAATAACTCAAAGCTTCTATTATTTTCCACAAAGAGAAGCAACAAAACTATCATTCCCCACCCCAGAGTAACAAAATGACTAGAGACACAGGCCTTCCAAGCCAGGACGCCCGTTTCTAATGCCTTTAAAACAGCATCACACACTCAGTCACACACACACACACACACACACACACACACACACACACACACACACACACAGGGTTTCTGGCCAGATCCTGCCTACATTGGCCCTTGACCTTTTATATTAAGTCAACATTAAATAAAGCTGAGAAAACTTTACCCCATCCAATATATAAATTTAAATGGGGCTATGCTAGACATATTTTAATTGTATTTTGTGAGTGGTGAGCAAGGACTTGTGGAATGGCACACTCAGAAAGGATACAGAAACTAACAGCTGTTAAGTCTGGAATAACCTGGAGTAACATATTTGTCCAATATTAAGAGGACTCATAACATTACAGATTTCAAATAGGCAGCCTGCCTGAATTTTGTGGGCCACAGACTTTGACAACCACAGACGTGGCTCTCCTTTCTTCAAGGCAACTAAGGCTAATGCAGAGCATGGACACCCTGTTTGGAAAGAGTATGTGCTGTTTAGGTCTGTGTGGTAGGCTGAATGGCCCCCCAAAATATCCACCTCCTGATCCCTGTGAATGTACCCTTCCTTGGCAAAAGAGAGTTTGTCGACATGATTAAATTAAAGATCTTGAGACAGGAAGATTACCCTGGGTTATCTGGTGGGCCCTAAAGGCAATCCACATGTAGGGCAGAGGGACATTGGACTAGAAGGAAAGGAGGCAGAGTGATGACAGAGCCGAGACTGGAGTGTGTGGCCACAAGCCAAGGAACACTGGCAGCCACCAGAAACTGGAAGAGGCAAGGAACAGATTCCCAGGACCTTCCGAAGGATCCAGCTCTGCAAGATTTGTTTGGAATGCTGACTCCAGATACAAGAGAATAAGTCTGGGTTGTTTTAAGCCACTGATTTTGTTAATCTGTTATGGCAGCAACAAGTGAAACTAATACATTCTGTGCATACTTAAGCTTGTAATTTAACCCAACTCTCCTACTTGACAACTGAGGCTACAGAGCCCGGACTTGCCCAAGACACTCCAGCATTTCTTGGAATAACCCAGTCGCCAGTCTGAGTCCATTGCATGCTCCTGTCACACACTCCCTAAGGCAGTGATGGCGAACCTTTTGAGCTCGTCGTGTCAGCATTTTGAAAAACCCTAACTTAACTCTGGTGCCGTGTCACATATAGAAATTTTTTGATATTTGCAACCATAGTAAAACAAAGATTTATATTTTTGATATTTATTTTATATATTTAAATGCCATTTAACAAAGAAAAATCAACCAAAAGAATGAGTTTGCGTGTCACAGGTTCGCCATCACTGCCCTAAGGTTTTCCCAAGAAAACATAGGTCAGAGGACTTCCCGGTTATGCTTGGATCTAGAAGTAAACAAAGAAATATTACGGAATGGGGGTACACTGCTGAGAAATGGCTCCTGACCTTTTGAGGAGGGTCAGACACCCCCTTCCTCCCCGGAAAAGTTGATGGAAGCTATAGATTCTCCTCTCAGAAAACGCAAGGCACACACATGTTGCATACGCCACCAGGAGTTCACGGACTCAGGTTAAGAAGCTGCTCTGCACAGAACAAGCATTTAAGAAGAAACAGAGGCAAAATCAAACCCAAAGGTTTACAAGTCAGTCCTGCCCACAGTTCTACGGACAGACTGCAGACACACAGAACCGAGGACAGGGATCTCACAGAAGAAAGTTACGCAAGGTCCAGGCGTGAAAAGAAGTGGAAAAATAAAAGTCTGGAGAAATAATAAGCATTGAAGCAAAGTTTGGGGTAAAGAAAACTCTCCGCCAACCAGGAAAATGAGGCTTTGCGCCTGTTTCCACTCAGGTGATCCCAATGGAGAGGGTCGATTGGAAAAGGCGTCACTATGGCTGAGCCTTTGAAGTTGCTGGATTCTGATCTTGAATGACTATCTGCAAATGCCCTTTTGACGAATCTAATTCTACTTGGATTATTTCTTTGGGATAAGACGGTATTTTAAACTCTTCCAAGAAACACAACTTTAAAACAAATCCAACGCACGATTTACACACTGACTCATCCACGCTGCTTCCCTCAAATACTGACAAGTGACCCGCGTGGTGCGAGCCTTTAAACACGTCCGGGGATAGCTGTTTTTGCAAGAACAGTGTTTGCCCCCGCGCCTGTGGAGGGTCGGGGGGAGACAAAGAGGACCCCGAGGGAGACGTCGGTCCGGCTGAAAAGTAAGTTCAGGCCGCAGCGCCGGCAGGAAGGCCGGGGAGACAGAACGGAAACCCCGCCGCGGGGGCCGAGGGCGGGGAGAGGAGTCGCGGGAGCGCCGGGCACCGCCGCCGCGCGCGGAGGGAGGCCCCGCATTCGGCGACCCGCGGCCGGGACCGACCGGCGCCCTCACCTCGACGGGGTAGAGTTCGCGCGGCAGCACCGCCTGCAGGTCGAAGAGCAGGGTGATGGGGATGTGGGAGAGGAAGTAGAGCCCCAGCAGCCACTCCAGACCGCGCCGAGCACTCGGGGTCCCCATCATCCGTTGGTTGGGCCGCGGAGGAGCGAAGACTGCGCAGTGCTCGCCGCCAGGACCGCCGACGTGGGAAGAGCGCCGAGCCCGCGCCCTCCCGGGACCCGCGCCCGGCCGCTCGCCCCGCCCCTCCCGAGGGCTACGCAGGACGCTGCCATTGGCTGCTGAGCAGGAGCGCGCGTCTATTGGCTAGTCTGAATGTAGCGTGTCGGGAAGTCAGGCAGGGGCGGGGCTCCTGGCCGCCAAGCGGAGGGTGGACCGAGGGGCGTGCGGGGTGGGGAGGGCGGGCGCCCACCGCGTGGCCGGCGGGGCTCAGCGGCGGCTGCCCACTGTGGTCCCCGGTCGCTCGTTAGTCCATTTATTCATCCCCTCCGTTCAGCGCTTGCAGAGCGCCTCCAGGGTGCGGGGCCGTGGGCGTTTGTGGAGATGGAGCCCCAGTGCGTGGGGCTGTCCCTGGCAGGGCCGTAAGGACCGTGCGCTGTGATCCACAGGCCGGGCGAGTGAGCACCGGGCAAGATCCCTGTCCTGCCGAAGTTGAGGGGTCCTGGAAGCCTTCCAACGGGCGCTAGGAGGCAGCCAGTCTCAACTAAAAATACGCAGAGATGCCCTGGCTGGTTTGGCTCAGTGGATGGAGGGTTGGCCTGCGGACTGAAGGGTCCCAGGTTTGATTCTGGTCAAGGGCACATGCCCGGGTTGTGGGCTCGATCCCCAGTGGGGGACATGCAGGAGGCAGCCGATCCATGATTCTCTCTCATCATTGATGTTTCTATCTCTCCCTTTCCCTTTCTCTCTGAAATCAATAAAAATATATTTTTAAAAAAATAAGCCGAAACCGGTTTGGCTCAGTGGATAGAGCATCAGCCTGCGGACTGCAGGGCCAGGTTCGATTCCGGTCAAGGGCATGTACCTGGGTTGTGGGCACATCCACAGTAGGAGATGTGCAGGAGGCAGCTGATCGATGTTTCTCTCTCATCGATGTTTCTAACTCTCTATCTCTCTCCCTTCCTCTCTGTAAAAAATCAATAAAATATATTTAAAAAAAAAAAAAAAAAAAAAAACAAAAAAAAAATAAAAAATCAATAAAATATTATATATATATATATATATATATATATATATATATATTTAAATAAAATAAAAATAAGCAGAGGGTTATAGAAAGAGGTGAAGTTGATAAGCCTTGGTGATTGGTGGTGAAGAATGAGGGAGGTTCAAGGATTCATTGATTCATTCAGCAAATATTGATGTTTATATGCTGGGCCCAGGTCTGCTCTGGGACAGAATGGATGGGGCTGCCTTTCGTGGAGAGGAGGGACACAGAGGAGAAGTGAGTTGAAAAGAAGATAATTTGGTTCTGGCCATGTTGACATTACGCAGTCTCTGCAATACCTGAGTGCATCCTGTGAGCCTGTCTGGAGATGTAGATTTATGAGCATTATGGTTTGCTGGGAGTTGAAGTTCTGAGATCAGAGGGCCTGTAAGAGAACTTAGAGGAGCACCAAACTCAGGATTTATGGGAGGAGGGAGCTGAGATACAGGTGGACAACAGGAGTATGATGTTACAGAAACAGGGGGGCGGAGGTAGGATCAAGTGTGTCAGAGCAACACTGAATGGTACCCCCTGGTGGCCCTGTGAGAGCAGGTGTGGCAGGGTGGAGGCAGGAGCTAGATGACAGCAGGGCCAGGGGTAAGGAAGTAGGGAAATGGAGGCAGGGAGTGTTGGTATCTGGTTCTGAAGGGAAGGGAGGTGGGGCAGTAGCTGGAGGGACATGTGCTCAAGAAAGAGGGCTTATTTATCTGCAGATGAGGGGGACTAGAGCACTTTCTCTTGTTTAGTTGTTTTTGGAAGTTTCTGGGGTGGAGGGTGGTGAGTGGGAGGATGTTGCTCCTACAGGAGGAAGAGAGCAGGAAATGTGGCTCTAGGCCCCTGAGGATCGGGAGAAAATGGAAGGGCTAGGGTTCGGCCAGAGGAGCTCTGTGCTCCCAGGGTGGGCCCCATAAGGACTAGGACAGAGAAACTGTTGGCAGAGTAGAGGGCCCAGCTGAGGTGGGTGGCCATTGATCCGGAGGCCTCAATCTCTTAAGCTGTGTGCTTTACTCCACTGTGAGGTCTGCTCAAAAAAAGCCTGTTAGACTCATGCAGGTTGGAGCTCAGAAAGAAATGGTGATTGTGAGGAGTTGAAAGAGTGACTGAAGAGATGGAGCATTGTGGGAACCCTAATCGGGGTATGCTGGGTGATCAAGGCCACTTTGCCATACGCATGCGTGCAGGTGAGGATGTGACCTGCTTATGTTAACGAAGCATGAGCGTCATGCATTGGCATGAGGCCTCTTCTGTGTGAGCGTGTATATATGTTGCCACTGACCAGCCAGGGCCTAGGCTGCCTTGTGCGGCTGCTTTTGTGGGACTACTTTCAAGAACGACTTTGTCTCATGGTTCCTGTAGAGGCAATGGCTACTTAATCTCCAATAAAGCCTCTCCTATATATGCCTTCTCACGTCTCCGTCTAATACCCAGCGTCCGAGGACCTGTGCTCCCACAAGATGCCGTTCAAGCTGGAGAGGGAGTGAGCGGCATGAGGCCAGAAGGGCTGGTGGAGAGAAAGTGGAAGAGTGAATGGATGTGAGGCTGAGGGAGCAGTGGTAGTGTGATGGGAGTAACTGGTGAATGGGCCAGGAGGTTGAGAGATGATGATAAGAAGGTGCACTGTCTCAGTTCCTGGGGTCAGGAAGAGGTTCTGTCCATGGGAAGGTATGACCTAAACAGAGGGGAAGGGAAGGTCTTTGGAGATGAGATCAAGGGATAGAGAGCCTGGAGTATGGGATTGATCGGCTGCAAAGGCCACCGAGGGTGGTGGTAGCAGTTAGGTGGAGGGAAGACTGTGAGCCCCTTGTCAAAGTCTTGGGTCTGTAAGGGGAGTAACCAGGAGGAAGGTGGGCATGGGCTGAGGTATGGCTCAAACCTCAGAGAATGGAAGGGAAATGGGTGGATGTGGTCAGCGGGGAGGCTGGTGACCCCACCTCCCGACCCTGAGTTTGTGGAGTGTGAGAAAATGAACAGCCTGACCAGGAGAGAGCTGGGCGGGAGCTGAGACCTTGGGGAGCGGGGGAGCCAGGCGTCAGTTACAGCAGGTGAGAGCTAAGGGTGTGGAGGGGTTTGTTAGCTCAATAGTAGAGTACTGGATCTGGAGAGGAGGGGGGTTACTCCTGAGGACAATCAGCCCAGCAGGAGAGGGAGGTGGAGGTCCCTTCTGGGGTGCAGAGCAGGAATGAGTGGGTGGCTCACACTGTCAGAATACGAAGTTTCTGGGGTCTCAGGGGCAGACCGGAGCCCTTGCTCACAGCTGTACTCAGGGGGGCCTGGTGCAGCTATGCTCCCCCTTCCCTCGAGAGTGGCTGTCAGGACATGGCAGCACCTTTCAAGCTGGACTGCTTGCTGCGGGGAGGGGATGGGATTTGCCCAGAGAGCGTGGTAAATGTGCAGCTGTTAATGCGACTGTTCCTCCAAAAGCAACCTTACCCAGCCAAGTTTGTTATCTGCAGATAAAGATTTTCAAGGCCAAGCCCTTTCATGGAAAGGTCCCTCCATCCAAAAAAAAATCTCTGTCCAGCTGCTGTCTTATGCTTGAAATTCCTCTAGTGGGGAAACCACAGCTCTTAATTTCACGAGTTCAGATAAACGGTAGAAGGCAAAGGGCCCCGGAGTGGAGGACATGGCTAATCAGCAGATTCCTCACCCGAAGCAAGTGCTGAGTGAAAGAATGAGGGAGAAGAGGCACGCTCGGCACCTTTTGAAAGTTATTTGTACCGCGATGAGACAAATACCATACGCCCACGATAGGCTGTGCTAGTCCAGCTGCTTTCCTCTTCGGCAGCAGCTGTACGAAGACTTCTCCTCTTCCTTTGCCTTTTGTTTCACTGTTCTCTTTTTTGTTGTTGTTAATGCTCACCTGAGGATATTTTTCCATTGATTTTTAGAGAGTGGAAGGGAGGGGCAGAGACACAGAGAGAAACATGGATGTGAGAGAGACACATCAGTTGGTTGCCTCCAATTGACGGGGTGGTGTCATGCCTTCGCTCCGAGACCAGTACAAGGGCTGGTGCTCTAGTCACTGAGCCAAACCAGTTACGGCTCACTTTTCTCTTTAAAATGCACCCACCCTTCTCACCTCCCTGCACCCATCCCTGCAACCCCTTAAATGACTCTAAGGCCTCAGCTGATGGCTGCCTCCCAGGGTTGCCCTGATTTGGTGGCACGGCTGTCATCTCTGAACTTCTTTTCTTTTTTAAAAAAATATATATTTTATTGATTTTTTACAGAGAGGAAAGGAGAGGGATAGAAAGTTAGAAACATCGATGAGAGAGAAACATCGATCAGCTGCCTCCTGCACACTCCCTACTGGGTATGTGCACACAACCAAGGTACATGCCCTTGACCAGAATCGAACCTGGGACCCTTCAGTCCGCAGGCCGAAGCTCTATCCACTGAGCCTAACCGGTTAGGGCTGAACTTCTTTTCTGACACGTTTATTCCTTTCACTCTGAGCAACGTTGATCTAAGTCCCTTTCCTGTTAGACTAGGTTCCTTGACAGCAAAGACTGAGTTTTTGGCATCTTTATTTGACTAACACAAAACTGAGGCCATTGTTGAGTGAACTAAATATGAAAGAGACTCGTTGGCCACATGAAGACTGCCACGCAGAGAAACGGAAGAGAACACTGGGTGCAAAAACAGCAACCAGCGGCGAGATGGAGGTGTATCAAATTTCAGGAGGCTCTGCTACTAATGGAAAATGATAAGACCTGGAAAGCTGCCGAGACTCTAGAATCAGCAGATGGCTTCACACCTCAAAGCCAAAACATGATATATTCATTAGCAAAAGCTAAGATTCTGTCAGTCCCCGCTGTGTGTGTGAGTCAGAGTGAACTCTCCTGAGATCTGTGGTTTCACGGAGGCAGAGGGCAGCTACCCAGCTGTCTTGAGTCATTATCCCTTTTTCATGTCAGAGAACCTGTGAACTTGGGTGGAGGAACAGAGCAGGTGGGGGTTAATCCTGGAAAGATTTAGTTTAAAATTTGGATATTTTGTCGTTCATACATATTTCTGAACTTTTATTTTTAAAAATATTGCATTAAAATAGTATTCATCCTGCCCTAGCCGGTTTGGCTCAGTGGATAGTGTGTCAGACTGCGGACTGAAGGGTCCCAGGTTCAATTCTGGCCAAGGGCACATGCCTGGGTTGCGGGCTAGGTCCCCAGTAGGGGGCATGCAGGAGGCGGCCCATCAATGATTCTCTCATCATTGATGTTTCGATCTCTCTCCCTTCCTCTCTGAAATCAATAAAAATATATTTTTAAAAATAGTATTTATCCTGATTACTGAGTTATTTTGATGTCCACCTAAGTATCAGTCACCTCCCCCTAGTTCCAACCCTGGTTGTCTGGGAGGAGTGGGGAGGAGGGGACTAGTTACTGGATCTGGAAAGCTAAGAGGTGATTTGATATCAGGGCAGTAGGGAGACAGCGGGAGTTCTTGAGCAAGGCCATTTGGGATTACAATAGTGTTTTAGGAATAGTCATCTGGCCCCAACGTGCCAGGTGGACTGGTAGGGAGGGGCGTGGAAGGGAGATATTGGAATTTGTATACTAGGATCATGTGTTTCCAGCTTAGCAGCTAAAAAGGGAAAGAACTGGAGATATTAAGGTCACACTTTTTTTCACGATAGATATGCCTCAAATACATTTGGTGGTGGAAGTGAAGGGACCCGCTTAATGGAAGAGTTAACAGCTCTCACTCACTTAAGGAGTGCCTGCTGTATACTAGAGCAGGGGTTGGCAAACCATTACTATAAATGGCCAGACAGTAAGTATTTTAGGCTTTGTGGGCCAATCTTTGTCCCAACTACTCAATGCTGCTATTTGTTGTGTGAAAGCAGCCATAGGCAATATGTACATGAGTGAACATGGCCATCTTGCAATAAAACTTTATTGAAAAAACAGGCATCAGGTCTGATTTGACCGGTGGTGGTTGTAGTTTTCTGGCCCCTGCTTTACGGCATTGTCATCTTCATGGTCAAGGCCAAGAGTTTAATTAGTAAGTGAAAAGAAAGCACAGAGGAAGTGCATTCCACATCCCTTCCAAACACATTCCACAGGAGACAAGTTAGACATGTGCCCACATCTTACCACTGGGGGGTCTGGGAATGTCGTCTAGCCTTGTGCCAGGGAAGATTTCAGTGGTCCATGAGGCTTTCCCATAGATTCCTCTAGGGGCAGTTTCAGAACCTTCATGGAAGGTATGTTCACATACTCAAAAAAGTTTGATGAATCCTTGAATATGGGTGAATCTGTTTAGGGTGGAAGAGAAAATGCTGAGTGTAGAAGGAATGATAGAATTAGGAAATCACTATTTTCCAACCACTAATGTAATAAATAACTGGGACAAAGATCATCAATGGATGGCACTGGATAAAAGTTTGTTGAGGAGTAAGAGGTGGTCTCAAAATATCTCTCCATAGATTACGTATTAATAACAAAAGAAAAAGGCACCTTTACAATGGAAAGATCTGGCAATCACAGCCTTTGATCAGATGACCAAACTTAGTATGACCAAAAGTGGGACAAACATTTCCACGCCTGAACTGATGGGCTGTGAAGTAACCACATCACCTCTGTCACAGTCTTTTCAACCTGAATCTAACCACGAGGAAACAATCAGAAAAATCCAAATTGTCGTAGGACATCCTACATGACAGTTGGCTTTGCACGTTCAAAAGTGCCAAATGCCATGACTGAAAAGGCAGCCCTGGCCGGTGGCTCGGTTGGAGCACTGTCCCATGCACCAAAAGGTTATGGGTTTGATTCTGGGTCAGGGCACATATCCACGTCGCAGGTTTGATCCCCATTTGGGGCACTTACAGGAGACAGCTGGTCGATGTATCTCCCTGACACCTATGTTTCTCTCTTTCCCTTCCTCTCTCTAACGCAACATATCTTCGAGTGAGGAGTTAAAAAAAAAAATGCAGATACTCCTAGATTAAAGGATGCTACTAAGGCATGATAGCCAAATGCAAGACACAATTATGGCTATATCCTGAATTGAAAATAAACAGCTATAAATGTAATTTTGTCAATTGGAGAAATTTGAGTATGTCCTGTATATTAGGTAACATAGCCATTGTTAAATTTCTTAGGTATGATAATGGGGCTGTAGATATGTAGGATAATGTCCTTGTTTTTAGCAGATACTTTGGGGTTAAAGTTTCATAATGTTTCAGCAAAAATTAAAAAGTATACATTTATATACATAAATATATATACATATTTATATACAGACAAAGCAATTTGGCAAATGTTTTAATGGTGAATCTAGGGGAAGAGTATATGGATTTTCATTATATTTCTTTCTGGGGAAGAGTATATGGATTTTCATTATACTATTTCTTTCTACTTTTCAACAGGTTTGATGTCTTTTACAATAAAGAGTTTTTGGCCAAGCTTAACTGTCCTCAATAAACAAAATATGATTTTCTTAATAAATGCCATCATTAATGTTTTTGTTTTTTAATGAAACTGGAAAATTTTCATTATTCCTTTTACCCTCAGGAAAAAAAACAGACAAGCTTTATATATAATTTTTAGATGACAATGTTTTCCAGAGGATGTTAAACTTTATTACAAAATCCTAAGGGGAATATATTAAAAAACTATTAGAACTAATCAAAGAGTTCAGTCAGGTTGTGGAATAAATATCAATATGCAAAAATTGATTGTATTTTTATATATTAGCAATGAACAATCTGAAACTGAAATTAAGAAAACAATTCCATAAAAAATAATTACTTGGGAATACATTTAAGAAAGAAAGTGCAAGACTTGTACCTGAAAACTACAAAACATTAAATGAAAGAAGAGATAAATAAATGGAGACATCCCATGTTCACAGATCAAAAGATTTAATATTGTTAAAATGGCAATATTCCCCAAACTTATCTACAGAGTCAATGCAGTCCCTATCAAAATCTCAGCTGGCCTTTTTGTGGAAAGTCTCTAAAATTCATGTGGAAATGCAAGGCACTAAGAAGAGCTAAAATAACCTTGAAAAAGAACAAAGTTGGGAGTACTTACATTTCCTGATTTCAAAACTTACTGCAAAACTACAGTAATCAACACAGTGTAGTAAGTGGCATAGATCAGTGGAAAAGAGTCCAGAAATAAACCCTTATATTTACAATCAATTCATTTTATGTCCTTAAATGTTTTTACTACTTAGAAAAGGGAGACTGAACATAAATTATGTATTGATACATCTTTCCAGTTCTGGGACAGTACAGTTTTATATATTTAAATTGTGGTAAAATATATATAAATTTATACCATTTTAAGTGTATAGTTTAGGGCAGGGGTGGGCAAACTTTTTGACTCGAGGGCCACAATGGGTTCTTAAACTGGACCGGAGGGCCGGAACAAAAGCATGGATGGAGTGTTTGTGTGAACTAATATAAATTCAAAGTAAACATCATTACATAAAAGGGTACGGTCTTTTTTTTCAATAGTTTTATTCATTTCAAACGGGCCGCATCTGGCCCGCGGGCCGTAGTTTGCCCACGGCTGGTTTAGGGGCATTAAGTACATTTACATTGTTGGGCCCTATTACCACCATCCATCTCCAAAAAATTTTCATCTTTCCCAACTGAAATTCTGTACTTACAAACACTCCACTCCAGTCCCCACCCCTGGAAACCACTATTATACTATTCATCACTGTCTACCTATGAATTTGGGTATTTTAGGTACCTCATATAAGTAGAATCATATAAGATTTGCTTTTTGTGTCTGCCTTATTTTAAACTTTATCCATGTATCATTTACCAGCATTTCCTTCCTTTTTAAGCCAGAAAAACAATCCATTGTATGTATATACATTTTGTTTATCTATTCACCCATCAATGGACATTTGGGTTGTTTCCATCTTTCGGTTACTGTGAATAATGCTGCTATGAACATTGGTGCACAAATATCTGTTTTGAGTCCTTGCTTTCAATTCTTTTATGTATAGATCTGGAAATGAAATTACTGGGTCAAAGGGTAATTCTAATTTTTTTGAGGAACCACCCTACTTTTCCACAGCGGCAGCACCATTTTACATGCCATGACCAATGCACAAAGGTTCCAATTTCTCATTTTCGCCAATAACTTTTTGATAATTTTTAAATATTTCCCTTTAAACATGCTTTTATCAGAACTTTGTAGCTGCAGATTCCACCTAATTCTAATTATGGAAAAATGACTACCATATAAACTCATGAGAAAAATCTTCATTGGCAAATCAAGCAAACTGATTTATCTTCTGTTGAAAAGTCTTCATTCTTACACGTTTCCATTAAAGAAAAAACCCCACACACATCTTTTGAATCTTAATACAGCCAGAGCTGTGCCATGAATTTGTTTCCTGAGTGAAATAAAATACTGCCAGTCTCAATATATCCTCCTACTGCTCCTCACTTTACGTTCAAAGGGTTCTCTCAGGATCAATGCAGTGTTTGACACTACTGAGATGAAAGAGGTGAGGTCTTCATAAACAAAAACCATTTCCAATTGTCCGTTTACTTGGCAACCAGAAAGGTTTTGCAGGCAGGGACGTTGCACAACAGGAACAGGTAAGATGTGTGAGAAGCATGTCCTTTTGTGAAGCAGGATGACTGACGGGAGGCGGAAAAGGACACCATGAGGAATGGGGATGGGGACGACGTGGCTCTCAAGCCTGGCTGCACAAAACAAAACTAACACAGACTGATGCCTGACCCTGCCTCGAGTCTGACCTAATTTGGTTTGGGGTGCAGCCAGGCACTGGATTTCTGAAACTTCTCCAGGTGATTCTACCGAGTAGCAAAGTCAAGAACCCTTGGCTTTGGAGTAGGAAGAGAACCCAGGGTTGATCCTAGCCCAGGGAAGACATGTGACGATTAAGCAGAAGCCTGTAAGGGAGCGTTGTGGCCCCCAAGAGGAGAAAAACAGTGTGTTACAGAAGCCAAGACTGCTTAAGAAGGGAGGTGGAGCCCTGGCCAGTGTGCTTAATGGTTAGAGCGTCGCCTGTGCACCCAAGGGTTTTTGGGTTCTTTTCCAGGTCAAGAGCATGTACCTGGGATGCAGGTTCCATCCCAGGCCCCAGTTGGGGCGCTTGCGGGAGGCATCCAATCGATGTGTCTCTCTCTCCCCCCCTCCCTCCCTCTTCCACTCTCTCTAAAAGTCAATGTAAAAAATATCCTCAGCTGAGGATTAAAAAAATAAAAAAGAAAGGTAGAGAGTCAAATACTGCAGAGAAGACTCTAAAAGTATCCATCTACTGACATGATGTCTGGATGTTACTAGAGCACAGTAGGAAACAGCTCCCCAGCAACTACCTAAACTTAAAAATTCATGCAAATTCCAGAGAGAGAGAGAGAGAGAGAGAGAGAGAGAGAGAGAGAGAGAGAGAGAGAGAGAGAGAGAGAGAACCCGTACACACCCTGACCAGGGACTGAACCCAAAACCTTTTGGTGAACAAGAAGATGCTCCAACCAACTGAACCACCCAGCCAGGGTTCTATTTTTTTTTTTTTTTAAATTTACTGATTTCAGGGTGTGGGGGGAGACAAACATCAATTTGTTATCTCATTTATACATTCTTTGGTTGATTCTTGTATGTGTCCTGATAAGGGATTGAACTTGAAACCATGGCGTATTGAGATGACGCTTACTAAGCTACTTGGCCAGGGCCTTGCATTTTAGTCCTTGATTTTTATTTTAATATAAAATATTTAAATGACGAATCATAGGAAAAACAAAATGAAAATTCTAAACTTTATGAGCCATCACAAGAGATTATCTTCATCTTCTGGATTATCAAACTGCACAGAAAGTGCAGCTGGTAGAGCCCTAATTTATCTGTCCACACTGACTCCACTTGCTGTAGAAATTCCACATTTTTGCAATTATCAACAATTTTAATTAAATAAGGCACAGATTCTTTGGTTAGTTGAGCAGGTTCCAGTGGAAACAGGTCAGTATATCTTCTCTTTTATCTCTGAATAACTTTAGTTTCAAAGTGTTATACATGCAATTCATAATGCTTTCTTGTAAGTGATGAAAACTAGTTTTCTGGAAGCACTTAGTAGGTATTCATAAGTTTGCTGAGTGAATAAAAACGTGTACTTGCTGAAACCGGTTTGGCTCAGTGGATGGAGCATCGGCCTGCGGACTGAAGGGTCCCAGGTTCGATTCCGGTCAAGGGCATGTGCCTTGGTTGTGGGCACATCCCCAGTGGGAGATGTGCAGGAGGCAGCTGATTGATGTTTCTCTCTCATCGTTGTTTCTAAATCTCTATCTCTCTCCCTTCCTCTCTGTAAAAAATCAATAAAAAATATATTTAAAAAAACAAACAAACAAAAAAATATTTAGATGAGTTAGAACAATTGACTCATTTTATGTCAGAAAAAAAAAATCTATTCATTTTGCTAAACCAAGAAAAGACAGCAGTACTTGCTATCTACAAACCTACAAGTGATGTTGCTTCATCTAGCCACAGGAAAGTATTCTGAAGTTAGGCGGTCTGGTGTCAGGTTTTAATTACACCACCACCCAGGTGGGACCTCTTCCTAAGCTGGAAGTATCTTTGGGCTGCCAGGAGCAGGAAGCAGGAAGCAAAAGGGAGGAAATCAAATTCCCTCAGCAGTCCCCTTCATTCTGAGCACTCCCCTTTTATTTAATACTAGAGGCCTGGTGCATAAAATTCGTGCACGGGTAAAGATCCCCTAGGCCTGGCCAGTGATCAGGGCCGATCGGGGCCTTCCGGCTGCTGACCGGGGCCGCCCTTCCCTCTGTGCCGCCCCCTGGTGGTCAGTGCATGTGATGGTGAGTGATTTAACTCCCAAGGGGACAATTTGCATATTAGGCTTTTATATATATAGATACTGGAGTTTGGTTTCACATGAAAATAGGGTTCCTTGTTTAGAAAAAAAGTTTAAAATCCACTGGATTATACTCTAAAGGTGTGGAAAGATTTTCAAGTTGTATATTTATTTATTTTTAAAGTATACTTTTATTGATTTCAGAGGGGATTGGAGGGGGATAGAGAGATAGAAATATCAATGATGAGAGAGAATAATTGATTGGCTGCCTCCTGCACACCCCACACTGGGGATCGAGCCCATAACCTGGGCATGTGCCCTGATCGGGTATCAAACCGTGACCTCAAAGTATTATACATGCAATTCATAATGCTTTGGAATGAGTCATTGTACAAGGTTGATGCTCAAACCCTGAGCCACACCGGCCAAGCTCAAGTTGTATATATTTAAATCACAATGTCTTTGATATTGGTTAAATTTTCAATATTGTTTTGGCAAGCTAATGCTTCTGGGAAGGTTTTTAAAAGCACATCTAATTTCCTCAAAGATCTAAGTGGAAATGTAAGTAGGAAGTGTCTCAAAACTTTGCAAATTCAATAAGTAAGCTGTATTGAAGAGAAAACAAAAAAGAGGAACTGAAATAAACAGATGACACATTTTTTTCAAATGTCACATTTAATGTTTTCACCACTGTACTTCAAATCTACATTGTACAAAGTGACCAATAAGTGTGCCACGGTAATTGACCAACCTCTGAGATTGTACCTTTCACACCAGTGTCTTCTTGGGCTCTTTTGATACTAAACACGTTTCTCATTCAAGTGAATTGAAATGCTTCAGTTGGGTTGATTCTCAGGAGCCTCATAAAAAAAAACAAACAAAGATATTGCACCATCTTTGTTTAGTAATTCAATGTTTGTTTCTTTCACAGCAAATAATTACTTCATTGAAGTTAAAACTTCCAAACATAACTTATTAATAGTCTTCAAATTCAGCTCAGATCACTCAAGATGAAAATACTCTGCTAAATACAGATAACTTACAATAACTTTAACAGTTAATTGTCCATAACACACACCAAGGTTTTTTCCTAGACCAATTTTAAGACGATCCATTAATATTTCTTGTACAGGTGAAAAACGATCTTCAGTTTTCTTCTCTTTTTATTTTTAATATAAAAGTTGGAAGGGACATTCAAGTTTCAAGTCTCCACATTGAACTTAAAAAAAAAAATAGTCATCATCAGCATGTGGAGGTAAACAAGCCAAGTTGTATAACTCCAGGAGGTAGAGGCCTTCAATTTGTATTCATATATACATATGCACAGAAGAATTCAGTGTTCCAACAGAAAAAAGAATTTGTCAAAAAGTAATAAGTTATTTACTACTGTGACATTTCAAGACTCCCACAGCTTTGCCTAAGGACACAAACACATTTGACATAATTCCCTATGTGCCTTTTTTTTTTTTGTGGCTTTAAATTTCTTTAAAATTTGTTTTTGTCTTTTATTTTTATCTGTTTTTATTGTCCAGTGCAGGAAAAGTCTCACAAAATTTCACAGACCTAAAATGTGCAAGCTAGTTCTCTCTCTATACAGCAATGTTGGAATTCTTTTGAAATTAGCCCAGAAATGAATTATTTACACACATGAAAGATGCATGCTTGGGGGTTCTTTTATGTAAGAAAGAGCAGAAAAACTTCTAATAAAAATAGATTAAATATATATATATATATTTATACTGGGTAAGGAAAACAGAAGTTTAGTCTCTCCTAGTCACAAACTCATTCTTTCTACCCACAACATTGGATTTTAGACAGCACACATCACCGTCACGGCTCTAATGAGAAGCTAATTATAGGGCTTGATCATTAGGTGGCATGCCCCACCCCCCTCCCCCCAGGTGCGGCCACGATCAGCTCACATGGCTCCATGATTGGTCACAGGCAAGGTTTCTAGATTCTTTCATTTTAGAAAACCCTTAATTTTCAGGAATGGCTCAAATATCAAAATGTATGACTGTCGTGTGTGTGTGTGTGTGTGTGTGTGTGTGTGTGTGTGTGTGAACAATCCCACTTCATTTTAAAAAAAGAAAACAAAACAAAACAAAAACGCAAAACCCCAAACTTAAAAATTTGGTTCAATTCTCATTTGTTCTGAGGTGAGCCATAACAGCTGCACTAAATTCATAAAACATGTGCAACTCTGGGTAAAATATTTTTCTTCTAAAAGCACAACCACTTTACAAGATTAAAAGTCTAGTAACATTTCTAAATATTATTCATATCATACAAGTAGTGGTTGTTAATTTAAAACTTCATTAGTAAAATTACAGTACAAGCATGATTAACCTCCAGAATTGCAAATCCCAGACTCCAGTGGAAAGCTACATTACATCTTCAGTAGTACATTATCTTCCACCGTCACTCCCACACCAGAGGAGATGGGGGCATCTCAGATGGCTGGGCAACAGTGGAACTAGAAAAAAAAGGAGACATGGTGAAAACACTTGTAACACCACAAAGGACAATTCGCTGTTGCCTGTTTTCTTCTCTGCCTTTAAAAAAAACCCCTGTAAAGTCCAGTTGTGGATTTTGATTGGTTTCTTTTAACTTCTGTAAATTGCACCTGTTCCAAATTGTTTGCTTAAGGATCTATGTTTAGTGAGGCAATATGGTACAGTGGCTAATACACGGCCTTGGAAACAATGTCATTTACTAGTTGTGTGACACAGAGCAGAGTCCTTCATCTTTCCTCTTGGAGAGGAATAATGCTTATGTTTTTTTTATTGTTAATCCTCACCCGAGGATCATTTAGATGAAGGGAGGGAGAAGAGACACACACAGAGAAACATCAACGTGAGAGAGACACATCAATTGGTTGCTTCCTGCATTCACCCCGACCACAGCCGGGGATTGAGCCTGCAACCAAGGTACACACCTTGACCAGAATCAAACCCGGGACCCTTCAGTCTGTGGGCCGAAGCTCTATCCACTGAGCCAAACCAGCTAGGGCAGGGAATGCTATTGTGATGAATAAATGAGATAATGTATGTAAAGTGCTTTCCACAGTGCCTACTTCATAATATAAAGTAAATGGTAGTTATTATAATAAGTAGTAATGCTTATAATCAATTAGAAAAATAACCTTAAACGATGCAGAATTATCCATTTGAAAGTAACCTCTCAAAATACAGTGACTTTAAGTGGGAACCTGTTTTTTATTGTTGTTGTTAATCCTCACCCGGGTATTAACATTGATTTTTGGAGAGTGGAAGGGAGGGGAAGAAACAGAGAGAGAAACATCAATGTGAGAGAGACACATTGATTGGTTGCCTCTGGGACACACCCTGACCTGGATGGAGCCTGCAACTGAGGCACATGCCCTTGACCAGAATCAAACCCGTGACCCTTCAGTCCATGGGCTAACGCTCTAACCACTTAGCAACTGGGTAGGGCTTTTTTTGTTGTTGTTGTTAATCCTCACCTGAGGATATTTTTCCCCATTGATTTTTAAAGGGAGTGAGAGGGAAGGGGAGAAACAGAGAGAAACATGTAAGTGAGAGAGACACATCCATCGAAGTGGGGACCTACTTTGAATGAGCCTCATAAGTTTTCTTTATCAAGTATTAACTGAGTAGTAATGGATAATCATTTAGCATTTGTTATCCATTGATTTGTTTTATCAGTTACTTCATATGTCTGTCTAATGTTGCCAACCAGATTATAAACATAATCTAGGGATTGTGTGTAAGCACTTTGCTTCTCTGGGGCCCAGAATAATGAATAACTTGCACCTGGAAAGGTACTGGGTCACTGACTGTTAGGGGGGAAAAACTAAAACAAAGTAATTTTAAACAACAGAGAAGTAAAAATGCAACTTAATCCTTTCTTTCTAACAACATATACATGGAATAATTCTAAATAAAAAAATCTTGACTTTGATTCAATAAATTAAACCAACTTCAATACCTTGTTAAGACCAATTAAAACAGAAATGAGGGGAAGGGAAAGAGAATCAGAGAGAAGAGGGAAAAGAAGAGGGAGAAAGGCAGGCGGGGAGGAAAGGAGATACAGTGTGGCCTCTCAGATCCAAACCGCCCCCCTTCTTTGTGCTCCTTTGTGATACGGGAGCCAGATGCCGTTCTCACATTTCTGCTCGGCCACCTGCTTGATGCTAGCCTTTGTCGACAGAGGGTGCTGGAGAGGCACCGCACGGCCATAGCATTAGGAAGCAGCTGCCCTTCCCGGTCTGGTGTGCCTTTTTACTTTGTTTTACTTCTTTTTTTTAATATGAAAGGCCCAGCTGTGGTCCACCAAACACTCGGGCAAGTAGCTCTGCAGCCCAACAGGCCTCTTTGATGGATGAGTTCTGCCCCTGAGTTTGGAAAGTTTCTTCACCACCCTCATGGGTGTGTCTCTGTGGCAGCCATATCACCTCCAAATCTTATTAGCTTTGGGTGAAGGGACCTCCTCTAAGGTCTTAATTTCTTCCGTGTTCACTCTTTCCCTAGTTAATGCTTTTTGTTATTGAATTTTATGGGGTGTGGTTTCTTTCTCATGTCTGGGCCTTGATTGGTACAGTCAGTCAGGGAAAGAGAGACTGAGAAGGCAAGGGCAAAGAGAATGAGGCTTCTATGTTCCAAAGTAGGTTTCTAGCTCTTGAACCAACAAGCCTACTGGACACACCCGCAATGCATCTATAAAAATAAATGTTCTTGCTGCACTTATTCCGAAGGTGCTGGGATGGCAGTGGGGAGCCCGGTGACCATGTCTAACTCCAGGACAAAGGCCACCACACTGTTGCTGCAGGAGATCCCCATGTACATGACCAGGCAGCACAATGGTCATTTGGGGGAAAAACTACCAAAGCAACCAGTGAGTTGGCATCAGTGTAAAAACTAATGCTAACATTTTAATATGCTTTTGACTAAAGCCAAAGTTCGTAACAGAAACTTTCTGTTGGACCTTTTATCTATGTTACTGAATTAAAATAAAAACAGAAATATGCTGAATAACAAAATCACAATGGCCTCCTAATACTAACAAGAAAGTCAGAATGACATTCACAGTTACCTAATAAAGCTCTTAAAAGCAGCGGACTGAGGGTTGATGCAGAGAGGCACTCTGTTTCCTTTCTGCTGTTCCAGAATGAACTGGTGGATAATTTCTGTGGAGAAAACAAACACACAGGCATGCCAATTTGCAGGTCTGGGAGCGGCGGGTTCTCAGCTAACGCTACCCAGCGTCAGAACAGAATTTCCTGCTGGTTTAGTTAAATCAGACACACATCATCTGTCAGGCAGACTCCAGCAGAACTTTCCTGAAACCAAATGATAGGTGCTGCTAAACACAGGCAAAACCCCCCAAAGCGCCTCACTCAGGGCGAAAATCCCATCCGTGGGAGGAGTAAAATGGTCTATAAATTTGAGAGTTGACACCACAGGGTTTGGCAATATGAGTGAACTCTTCTAAATTGCTGGTAATTACCATCTTATTGAAAATCACTTAAAATATCTTGATGGTTAGGTACAGTTTTGGGCTGGTTTCTTTGGGAACTGCTCTCTCCTCTAAAATGCCCTATAGCAGACACTCAAAACATTCAGAATTTTGGATGTCATAACCCCCCACCCCATCCCAAAAGGAGGTGGTGTCAGGAAATTTTACGAGTTGACTAGCAGAAATTTCCTTCTCTTGTCATCATCCATGGAATGATCCCTCAGTGGATGTTTATCTTTTTTAAAACTTTGCATGTTATACATCTAATATGTTCCATTCAATTAATTACACTCAATGAATACATATTAAGTATATTGAGTCACACTCAAGTTAGCTTTGAAAACAAGAACAAAATATTTATTCCTCTGCCTGTCCTTCTCCTGGATGTAGTACTAACTGAGCGTTTTTATAACATACATAGCATTCATGGTACATGACTTGAAGAGAGTTGTACGCGAGCCTGTAAAATAAACCTATGAGATCTCAGCTCTTCCGGGCCATGTAATGAAAAACGTTACTAGTGATCCTGCCAGGCCGAAGGCCAAAAAAGGTACTCACCTTTAACCTGTCGAACAGAACTGAGGTTCTTCTCAAAAGTGTCATCAAATTTGGGGTTGGTGACAGGCTCAAAGTCACTGGTATAAACTCTTCCAGTAGAGGTGGAAAAGCAACATTTACACATACACGTGTGATATCGTAGTCGCCCTTCATCTAGGTAGGGGTGGGCTAAGGCATCCTTAGCGGATATTCTTTTGGACTGAAATCAAATTTAGAGACCAGCACATCAACACTACAGATAAATACGACTGTCCACACAGGGTCTTTCTCAAGGCACAGTAACTGCTTATACTTTATGGTACATCCTGTGTAAAGAGGGATAACTGAAGTCAGAGTGGGTAATGCAGCAGTTGAGGGAGTATGAAGTGACTTTCTGCTAAGATCCCAAAGAATTCCTACCTCAAAATAAATGTATGCGGCGCCCACAATTACAAATATCATGACATTTAAATATGTAATGCTTTGGAGGGGAATTTACATTTTATTTTTATTTTTTTTAAATAAAATTTTATTGATTTCAGAGAGGAAGGGAGAGGGAGAAAAATCAATGATGAGAGAGAATCATTGATTGTCTGCCTCCTGCACGCCCCACACTAGGGACCGAGCCTGCAACCCTGGCATGTGCCCTTGACCAAAATCGAACCTGGGACCCTTCAGTCCACAGGTGGACGCTCTATCCACTGAGCCAAACCAGCTAGGGCAGACGTTTACATTTTAAATAGCAGTTATATTTTCTAAACATGTCTCAGCATCTAGAAGAGATGTGATCACAGTGGCAATTTTACAAAGCTGCTTGAAACTTTAATTCTCTCAGAATGCCAAGTCAACATAGGATATCTGAAGCTGCTGGAGTTAGGCAGCAGGTAACAGCCTGAATGCCATGTTTTAATATCCAGCTCACTCTGAATATCAGCAGCCTGTTGTTTCCTGACACTTCAGATCAGAATACGTAATATACTAGTTTCAGATTGATAAACCATACACTTTTAAACTCATTTCTCCATTAAAAAAAAGTCCTTCCTTTGAGCTCAGTGGACATACAAGTACTACTGTGTGAGAGAAAGTGAATTTTAAAGGATTTAAGGACAGGCTCAGGAGCAGAGAATAGAATAAAAACTGACACTCTGCCCTACTTGCAATATGATCAAGCACTTCACATAACATGATTAACCCCCCCCCCCAACACATTTTGCACTTAAACCAAACAACAATGAAAAACAAACAAAAAACACCAGATCATCCTGACTGGTTCTGGTCCCCCAGATAATGAAATGTTAACTATTTCCCATAAACCCAGATTCCCCCAAAACATTTTAATCTCTGTTTTTTTGCTGGGCTGAAGCTAAAAGGCATGCCATGCCCTTTCAGGAGACGATCATCGCAAATGAAAGCTGCTGTCTCCCCACCACGAGCAGACACATGTAAACGTGACAACCTTGGCTTTGCTCCTGTGGTTTTGTACTTGGTGACCCAGCTGAACTGATTCACTGGTACTTTTAGCAAGTAAACTTTTTCTCTTTGTAAATAAATCCAGCTATTCCTGGAGGTTGCATGGAATAAAGGTCCACTGTCAGGCCCAGCTGGCATGGCTCAGTGGTTGAGCGTCAACCTATGAACAAGGACATGGCTGGTTTGATTCCCAGTCAGGGCACGTGCCCAGGTTTCAGGCTTAATCCCCAATGTGGAGCGTGCACGAGGCAGCCAATTAATGATTCTCTCTCTTCACTGATGTTTCTCTCTCTCTCTCTCCCTTCCTCTCTAAAAGCAATAAAAATATATTAAAAAAAAGAAAATCTACTGTCCGAATCTAAAGAAACTAGTTGGCCGACAGAGCACCTTTCCCGAGACAGGGCCCTTCAACCTGTGTCTCTGGCCAGTCTCGCATATGGATTGAGCTCTTTGGCTTTTGCTCACTAAATCTGGTTGTTGGCCAAGTCTATTTCTGTTTCCGATTGAAACGAGTGATTATGTCCACACTGATGACCACTATGATTGAATCTGGGTTTTAATTTTACCATCTGACCATTAAGTCACTTCTGTCAGGTGGCAGATGTCAGAAATTGGGTTCCTATGAGCTGCCACCAGTAGCTGGAGTCTGGCTTCCCTATTGGTCTTTGTGTGTTCTTTTTTTTGTTGTTTTTTTTTTTAAATAGGTTTTTATTGATTTTAGAGAGAAAGGAAGGGAGAGGAAGAGAAACATCGATCGACTGCTTCCTGTATATGCCTCAACTGGGGATCGCACTCACAACCTGGGTGTGTGTCCTGACTGGGAATGGAACCTGAGACCGTTGGGTACATACGACGAAACTCAACCAACTGAGCAACATTGACCAGGGCTCCTTTTTTTCTTATATTTGCCTGAAGGCTCCTGCTACAAACTGAAGATCAGGAATTGAGTATTCCTTAAGAAATATCACAAGGACCTCAGTAAAGGATGCTATCAGATGGTACTCTGACCATTGTCTTCATAGTATGAATTCATGGGTGTAACTGATATCCCCACAGACACCACTGCTGAGACTGAACCAGGTAACTGAGCCAGGATTTCCAGGAATGTTTCAGTCCAGGAGCAGACACATGGCAACAGACTGCTTAGCCCAGTGGTTCTCAACCTTGGCTGCACATTAGAATCACCTGGGAATCTTTTAAAAATATTTTTTGTTATGGGGTGAGGCCACAACATTTGTAACAAAGAAACCGAATTTCCGGAGGATGAGGCCCAGAAATCAGGATTTTAAAAAGATTCCCAGGTGATTCTAATTGCAGCCAAGGATGAGAACCACTGGCTTAGCCCAATAGTAACAATAATTAACTACTGCAACTAAATAGGCTAAATAAACTGATTTAATTATGGTTAGTGTTCTATTTTTAATGGATATTTAAAAAACCCTCATTTCTTTCTTTTTAATGTATGGCTAAACCTAAATTCAACAGGTTAAAAACAGAATAAAACATTCTTTAAAAATGATATCTACTTTTAATGTCGATTATAAATTAATAAAGCATCAGGCCAATTTAAAAATAAGAATTCTGGCTGAAACCGGTTTGGCTCAGTGGATAGAGCGTTGGCCTGCGGACTGAAGGGTCCCAGGTTCGATTCCGGTCAAGGGCATGTACCTTGGTTGCGGGCATATCCCCAGTAGGAGATGTGCAGGAGGCAGCTGATCAATGTTTCTCTCTCATAGATGTTTCTAGCTCTCTATCTCTCTCCCTTCCTCTCTGTAAAAAATCAATAAAATATATTTAAAAAAAAAGAATGGGAACCTATTAAAAAAAAAAAAAGAATTCTGTAAAAAAACAACAACACATTTATTGGTTGGACTTGTTCTACAAGAAATGATAAAAAATGGTTAAATATTATGCAGTGATCCTTAACTTGCCAAATAAATTCCTTTATTTTTTTAATGACTGTGTAATTTACTTAGGTTCAATAAGAATCTGTTCTCTTTACCAGATAAATCTTACCTCCCTCTTATAAAGATAATTAATTATAAATATGATATCAAAAGTTTCATTTACTGCCCTAGCTGGTTTGGCTCAGTGGATAAAGTGTTGGCCTGTGGACTGAAGGGTCCCAGGTTCAATCCCGGTCAAGGGCACATGCTCAGGTTGCAGGCTCGATCCCCAGTCGGGGCATGCAGGAGGCAGCTGATAATGATTCTCTCTCATCATTGATGCTTCGATCTCTCTCTCTTCCTTTCTGAAATCAATAAAAAAAAAGTTTCATTTATTTAGGTGTGACAATCCCACTACTGAGGAATAAGGACTACCTTTCACATAGAACTGATGTCTAACAGGCCTCCCAGGATAATATGTGTGGTATCTGCTCTACAGCTTACGACCCTCCAGCCTTAAGGTTGTAAAGTCTGTGAGTTCGGGCAGGTCAGTAGCCTTAATAAACATGGGCTCCCTGAGAAAGAGGATACCTTACAGATATAAGTACTGCAGGGAAAACCTAGTACAGGTGAATCACATGGTTTTTGGTTCCTAATCTAAATAGAACTAATAAAGAACACAAGATACACATAAAAGGAAATTTTAACCTCGGGGCCTTTATAATCTTCTATGGGCAGACAGAAATTACCTCTGAAGCTAGAAGTTAATGTGGCTCTAGTTTTGTTAACCATACAAAGGGTCTTTATGTATTACTCAACATCTCCTGTTAGCTATATAGATAGACTTGCCAAATAAAACAAAATACCAAACTAATGACACTAAATCACTAGCTCACTGAGCAAGTTATGTGGTTGGAATGGTCCTTAATGGCAGGAACTTGACCACAAGGAGGGACTGTGGAATTGAGATCGGCCACTTTGTCCTGCTTCCGTATTACTAAGTAGCTCACAAAGTAATCAAGTAAACAAACAAAAGGAAAACTAACAAACAAACAAACAAACACCAAACAAATAAAAATCCACTATGCACCCTGAGATGTAACAAAAATAACTTGGTCACTGATTGGCTCTGGTCCCCAAATAATAAAACCTTGACTGTCTCTCACAAACCTGGACTCTAACAAAACCTTTTTATCCCTAATCTTTGTTATGCTGATGTCTCAAGATAGCTCTGGCCTTTGTGGCTTTGATCCTCATGTGAGATAGCTGCTGTTTTCTCATCACAAACAGACTAATGTAAACGTAGAAGCTGTTAATTTTGTGGGCATTCCCCCCCTTTAAATACCTGCTGTTTTTTTGTATTTGGTGACTTGCTTGTACTCTTAGCAAGTTAAAATTTTCTTTTCTAAATGCTTCCATTTTTGAGTCTTCTTTAACAACAGTTATTGGTACAGATATGAATAATATTCTTTGGATGAATGAATAAATGAAGAGCTAAATTTTGTTCCAAAAGAGTCAAGTCCAAAAATGGCATCTGGCCCTAACCGGTTTGGCTCAGTGGATAAAACATCGGCCTGCGGACTCAAGGGTCCCAGGTTTGGTTCCAGTCAAGGGCATGTACCTTGGTTGCGGGCACATCCCCGGTGGGGAGTGTGCAGGAGGCAGCTGATCGATGTTTCTCTCTCATCGATGTTTCTAACTCTCTATCCCTCTCCCTTCCTCTCTGTAAAAAAATCAATTAAATATATTAAAAATAAATGGCATCTGGAAAAGCTATCATCCCAACAACTCCTTATACAATATAATGGACAGATTTTTTTCAAACCATGTTAACATCTTTTTCCTCCTGATTTAAGTTGGTGCCAAACTCCTTTTACAAATTGAGAGAAATAAAGCTGGTACAGTTCTTCATCTCTCTTCCCCCTCAGCTTTTAGGGGTTAATAATCAAACTTCTGTATGATGAGTGAGCATGATGCACATGAAACTGAGGACTGAAGTTTATCTTTTGCAAAGTCATTATTCACACTGTCCAGCTCTTGATGTTTTTCTTAGAACACATGTATTTTTAATTCATTACAAAGTACAAAAACAAAAACTACTTACTGGATCAAAGACCAACATCCTGCAAAGGAGATGAACAGCTTCATGTGTAGCCTGACTAGACAGGGTATAAAGTACAGGAAGAGATGGCTGTGAAAAAATAAAGAATTCAAATATGTAAAGGAGTGTAAGTAGATACGCAGTATAGCTCATTTATGGCAAGGTAAGTACCCAGCTCAAAAAATGTGTGCACACAAGTAATAACTCAGAGAGAAGGAGTATTCCCCCATAACTAGTCTCAAAAACAACTATCATTGACTCCCAGTAGCATATTTTATATTGCATGATTACCCATTGGAGGTTAGAGCACAAAGGAGCCTAGGAAAATGAAAGCTAACCCTGTAACTATGGAGCTCCTGTTAGCCTTATACTGTAAATGCTTTAGCAGGAAGAGAAGAACAAACATGCCTAGAAGTGAGAGAAAAAGGATTTAATACCTTGGCCACATGCAAACTTAAGCATGTAAATTGTGCAAAAAGGAAGCATGTGAACTATGTATTATGGCAACATTACCATAAAGCTGCTAAAACACTAGTCCTAAAGGAGATGTAAAAAGAATTTTCTCAGAACGTATGACATTGTTTGCACTGGGTCCACCTACTATTTTGCCTTTACCACCTGATTTCTCATTCAATAACTGTCTTTTGTAAGTGGCATGCATGTCCTGTTGTCAAGACCTAGCCTTCTTGTATTGATGCAGGGAGCTGGCTTTTAGGACCTGAAAAGCCACAGAGCTTATAAAGCTATTTCACAGCTTGGAGAGCTGGGGACAGAGCATCTCTGCTCTTTCTGTCACACAAATGACATTAAAAGGTCTCGTTGGATCTCAATCACAGCTTCAGAGTCTTGTTACAAGACTTACATATCTATCTCCTTCCAACAAAGCCACACAGGAAAATCCAACAAAAACAAGACACCCTGGAACCATCAGGAGGTAATTATTCAACTTACAGAAGTTTTCTTCAGGATCAAGGAGCCATAGCAATAAGGTGAGATGGGTATACTAGTAAGATGAGATTGGGGTTCTAGTTCACTAACAAATTAGATAAATCAACGTGTCTGAATCTCAGTATTCTTAAGTATTAAACGAGAAGGTTGGACTAAATGATCTCTTCGGTTTACTTTCGTGTGAGACTTGACACGACTACCACAGATAGCAAGTATTAAGTACACAGAACCTAGAGATAGTTGATATTCACATATTTGCAGACCAATTTATTATCCCTTGGTTTATTTCCATGTTTGCAGGTAGAGAAGTATTTTTTGTTAAAAATTATGTAGGTCTATGTAGCTCTGAAATTATTTGTATTAGTCAAGATAAGGGGGGTAGTGTGGAGAGTGTTAAGGAAGAGCTTTAACTTACAACTTACTTTATATGTATTTTTCCCTAATAATTTTTTTATTGTGTGAAATTAAGTAAATTGATATCCTTAAAAGATGTGGATTCTTGGTTTTGACAGTGAATAGCTGTCCTCTTCTTTACTGGCTTGTGCAAGTTGGCAGCCAGATTCCAGCCAATTCTTACTGACTGCTATCTCACCATGAGCAACTCTTTCCTCTCCACTCCCCAAGTGCGTCTGCACCTCATGCTAGTTTTGTGGAGGAGGTATGTCATAGCTCAGGGAAGGGAATACTGGGTTCTAATTCTAACTCTGTTATCACTAGACACGGGTTAAGGCACTGGACTTTGGCTTTCTCATCTATTAGACTGCACCAGCACAGGCCTGCCTACCTACCGACATCATTGCTAATCATCTAACGTTCACCAAATCCCAGGTCCTGGGCTAGGTGTTAGGGCAACTAAGATGAGTAACATCTCTCTGGTGGGCAAGGAAAACATAACCAATTAGTTCCAGAAGCCACTGAATGGAGGATAGAGAAGAAATTAGAAGGCAAAATTTATAAGACTTGAGGACGCCTGGATATGAGATGGGGAGTTTATGAACAGCCAATGAGAAGATGTTAAGTTTACCTGAAATTTAAACAACCCTCACACCCCAAATTGTACCTTTCTTCATAAAACTACATCCCAACAAATACACTAAAAATAAGGCTAAGTTTAATTTTAGCCTAGAACAGTCATATTATGCTGCCTTCTACTTTTCTGGGTTTATATGCATGTTGAAAAGAGGAACAGAGCCTGGCCAGCGTGATTCAGTAGTTGAGTGTCGACCTATGAACCAGGAGGTCATGGTTCGATTCCCGGCCAGGTCACATGCCTAGGTTGTGGACTCGATCCCTAGTGTATGGCCTGCAGGAGGCAGCTGATCAATGGTTCCCTCTCATCACTGATGTTTCTTTCTCTCTCTCTCCCCCTTCTTGAAGTCAATAAAATATATTAAAAAAAAAAAAAAAGACAGATCCACTCTGATCACTAAAAAAAGAGGCAGAGAGAGAAAGAACAGTCAGTTCAGTCATTCCAATACTTCTCCAGTACGAAAACACTAATAATTTAGCTCTTAGCACTGGCTCCACAGAAAAATATGTTAGAGATGCTGCATTTTTTTTTCTTAAAGAATATGTTTTTATTGATTTTAGAGAGAGAGGAAGGGAGGAGGAAAGAGAGAGAAAAACATCGATGTGAGAAACATTGATCAGTTGCCTTTTTTATGCACCCCAATCAGGGATTGAACCTGCAACCTGGGAGTGTGCCCTGACCAGGAATCGAACCAGTCACCTTGCTCAACCAATTGAGCCACACCAGGAGGGTGAGATGCTGCATTTCTAATTCAATTTCCCTCCCTCCAGTTCACCAGCCATTATGGTTGAAACCAATTTAGCCCATGTTATAGAACCAGAACAAGTTTATATTTCTCATCAAGTACTGGAATTACTTGAATAAGAGAAAAAATAGAATACTTAAAAATATACCCTAAATATCTCATTGGGAAAAAAGTTTCTGCTAATTCCCCTAACATTTATACTTACCACTTTCCTCCCCTTTTAAAATATACCAGTCCATTTTCTGTTTGTTTTGCAAGTTTCTAAGTCACTTAGCAATGCAGGAGTGAGTGGGTGCCAGTGAGTGGGGACAGGAAGGGTTATAGAAAGTGCTCTATTAATGACTGTGATTAACTGTCAGTGAAACGAAGCAGGACGAGCTTCTGGAACGGGGTGAGAGGCCCAAAATGGATACCACAGTCACCATGAGCCAACTGCAGAGAGCTGGTTCCCGGAGTCAGGTCAGCACGGCTGAGTCTGTTAGACGTCCCTGTTCGTTTTCACCTGGCAGCAAAGAAGCTGTTATTATCAGTCAGCAATGTTCACTGAGGATGCACAATGTGAAGTGCAGGGCAGTAAGCACTTGGGGGTTATATAAAAGAAACTCCCACCTGAAAAATAGTAAGTTTGAACTGAATGAACTCTCTAACATACTCTGAGTCTATCAAATGTAAGATAAGACAGGATTATTTTAACTTCAGTGAAAATATATCTACGTCTGACACAATTAGCTGGGAACAATCTGAGGAAAAATGAAAACCTTATTAGAGACGAACAAAAGGACTAAATTAGACTTTTCAATTCTACCCACAGGTCAGTGCCTCAACAACTATCTACCTTAATAGATACTGATGTAGGCCGCGGCAGCTAAGATTCTCTTCATCTAAGATTCTGAGTTGTATAAAAGTGACAATAAATAAAAAACACTGTACAGCCCTACTGGTCTGGCTCAGTGGATAGAAGGGCGGCTTGGGACTGAAGGGTCCCGGTTTGGTTTCGGTCAAGGGCACATACCTCAGTTCCAGGCTCGATCCCCAGTAGGGGGCGTGCATGAGGCAGCCGATCAATGATTCTCTCATCATTGATGTTTCTATCTCCCTCTCCCTTCCTCTCTGAAATCAATTAAAAAAAAAGTATTTAAAAAAACAAAAACAAAACACACAACACTGTGCAGTGTTTTTGTCTACTCAGCATTCCCTGACCTTCAGGGAACCATTCTTTTCTCACTCAAGTGGTTTGACTGGCCTGGATTTCAATCTCCCAACTCCAAGGATGGCACGTGACCCAAGCCTGGACAATCAAATGACATATTTCCCTGAGCATCACGACTGGCTCCAGGATGGGCACATGGTCTAAAAAATAAAAAATGCAAGGGACATGGAATGGCTAATCCAACACATACCCCAATCCTCTTCTCCCTTATTTGCCTTCATTTTATGAGATAGAAAATTCTCATTTTTAAAGCCTGTCTTGCATCTGGGAGGGCACATATCACACAGTTCTGGAAAATGACATATAAGCAAAAGTTTGTTAGGCAGGCTTCTTGGAAACTTTGCTTTCCTGACAAAAGGGACAGAGACTGCTAGTGCTCCCTCTTTCGTTTTTCTTGTTTTAAAAGAGGATATGGCCATAATCGGTTTGGCCCAGTGGATAGAGCGTCGGCC
The DNA here is from genome assembly GCF_963259705.1 of Myotis daubentonii. Classification (NCBI taxonomy): domain Eukaryota; kingdom Metazoa; phylum Chordata; class Mammalia; order Chiroptera; family Vespertilionidae; genus Myotis; species Myotis daubentonii. The sequence goes on from NC_081855.1 coordinate 25,561,032, forward strand.
TATCCACTGGGGTTGCGGGCACATCCCCAGTAGGGGGTGTGCAGGAGGCAGCTGATCGATGTTTCTCTCTATGGATGTTTCTAACTCTCTACCCCTCTCCCTTCCTCTCTGTAAAAAATCAATAAAATATATTAAAAAAAAATAAAAGAGGATATGATTTCTGGAAAAGCTACAGCTATTTTGTGATCCTGAGGCGATAAGTGAGAGTACGAAGTCAACATTCTAAAAACGGCAGAGGAGAAAGAAAAAAACTAGATCCTTGATGACATAATTGAGCTGCTATATCAGTTTTAGACTGTCTACCTCTGGACTTGATGAGGAAAAAAATGAACTATTTCTTTGAACCACTGTAAACAAGATTTTCTATTACTTATAACCAAACACATTCCTAACTAAATCAGAGAATTTCCAAATATTGTTTCTGGATCTATTTGGGAAAGCTCTTTCCCAAATGACTGATATGCTAGTAGAACATAGGCTGGGACTACTGGGTCCATTTTTACAAACATATGAGGGTAAGATTGTCTGAAAATGAAGCCAACACACAGAAAAACAGAGAGGAAAAGAGAGTCAGATTCCTGGTATGGAACATCACTTGACTATCTGAATCCAGCAGGGCCTGAAGTCAGCTGTAGCCCAAGACTTTTCAGTTATATTGAGCCAGGAAGTTCCTTTTATTGCTTAAGCCGGTTTTAACTGAGTTTCACTGGAAAGAGTCCTGACTGTTACACAACATGGAAATATACATATTAATCAATCAACACAAGTAAATGAACCTGAGGCAGTACTTTGTGACTTTAAAAAGATAATTAGGTTCTCCTGTATATATTTTTCAAAAAGTCCCAATGAACAATAGTACATATTTCTGTTTGTACAAATATATGTACATAAATGCATAGAAAAATATGTCTGGAAAGCTATTTTCAAATTAATCCAAAGGACACTGGGATGGTGTGGGGGGGGGGTAGCTAAGGATGACTAACTCTCTGTAAAATTTTTATTTGACATGTACTCACATATTACTTGCATATAAACAAGTGAGATTTTAAAAGAATCGGCTGTGAAGATATACGTGCCAGGTCATGACTGGCTAAGAACATAGGTTTTAAAATTAGAGGAATCTGCCCTGGCTGGTTTGGCTCAATGGATAGAGTGTCAGCCTGCAGACTGAGGGATCCCGGGTTCGATTCCGGCCAAGGGCACATGCTTGGGTTGTGGGCTCAGTGAGGAACGTGCAGGAGGCAGCCAATAGAGGATTCTTTCTCATCACTGATGTTTCTCTCTCCCCGGCTCCTTTCCTCTCTAAAATCGATAAAATATATTAAAAAATAAAAATATAAAATTAGAGGAATCTATTTTTGAGATTTGATTTATGAACTTAAGCATATTATTTAACCTCTAAAATCCTCCATTTCCCATCTGCAAAAAGGAATAATAAATGTCACATTATAGTGTTTTGAGGACTTAAGGTATTAATTAAGGTGAACATCTTTGCATTCCTGGGATAAGCTCCATGTGATCATGTTATTTAAAAAAAAAAATCACAAGCTATAGCTATTATTTTCCTAGTTGATCTTTATACTATCAAAACTTTAATTTTTAATATATATTAAGTGTTTAGAATGCCAGACACTATTATATTTTCTCCTTGCACCCACTATTTCTTTAAATTATAACAATTTAATGAGGTAGGAACCATTTTTGTTCACATTTTACAGATGAATGAACTGAGGCACATGAAGGTTAAGTAATTTGCCTAATGTCACAAAGTGAGTTACTGGTAGAGTCGGGAGTCATATATAGTCTGTCTGAAAACTGTAGTGTACAACTCCTGGGACATCATTCAACATCCTGTGTGATGTGGTAAGCCTGACACTGACATCACAGCCTGCACTCCTAGTCACTACAGTCTAAAGAAACAAACAGAGCACTGAGATATGCACAATGCCCTTTGCAGAATCATCATGATGTACAAAAGCACACAAGCTATATTGCATATATTGGATTGGGGACCAAATTAATTAAAAAAAAAATCTAAGTAGCTACATAACAAATTTATTTGTGTGTGGGTGTGTATGTGTCTTCCAATGTCAGCTCTAAATAGCTATAACATGAATGGAGATACCTTCAAGCAGCTGCTATTGGGCTAACAATAGGCATATAAGACATGCATCATGGTGTAAGGGAAGGAGTAGGGAATGGGAAGGGAAGGGGCAGAATTTGACTAATGGCTTAACTAGAGAGCTTCAAGGGTTGGTTAACTTCTCTCGAGAGCAGTGGTAATATAAAGATCAACTAGGAAATGTAGATAAACTGAATTTCCATACTGGGGGAAAAATGGTACCAAGTACTATGCTAAGTTAATTTACATTCAATTATATATATGGTAGGTATAACTTACTCTATTCAAATCTACCTGTGCTAATGTTCAAAGATCATGAACACTTGCCTAAAGAGGCCCTTTCCAGCACTGGTTAAAAGTCCTCTAAAGACCCGTGAAAAGCATATCTAACTTTTGAGCAGAAATGGTCTCCAGAAATGGTCTCCTAATTAGTTTTTACTCCACAGTCTTCTCTTCAAAATGAAAATATTTTCATCTCAAGACTAGCCAGAGCCATCCCAACTTTTACCATGGTGCTCTCTTAAGGCCATCACTAAAACTTAGTGATAAGCAAAGTGTCAAACTCTAAGAGGCATTACTGTTATGAAGCCAATTCATGTAAAAATGTGTAAGAATTCTGCTAAACATCTTAACCCATTTAACTAGTTAATTACATTTTCCTTTCTTCCACCCTTTGTTTGAAATAATGATGACATTTACTATTTTTTATTTAATTTAAAGTTCCAGGTTTTTACAACTAACAGATTTTTAAAATCAGTAGTACAAAAAGGACTCATTTGTCAGGAATTCTCAAAGGAGTGCAAAGTGACTTTTGGTGCCGTAAGTTACATTTTCGAGCTGTTGCAGGTAGCAGGCAGGAAACTCTTTAGGAAGTCTGGCTCTCTTGGTTGCTGTTTAGTAACTCTTTGACATACAGGATGAATTAACTGGCAACCACTAGCAATAGTTAAAATCTGACCTAAAGAGGTCAGTAAAACAGGAAAATTATTTTGCTGTTTCCAAGGACACATTTACCATGAGGTATTGATACAATAGTTTAATATTCCTGATATTGGCCAATATCTAAAACATAATAGATCTTTTTAGTTCTATTAACTTGGAACCTTCCTGTAGGTTAAGACTTTCTCTTCTAAAGAAATTAGGGCCTCAAATTATGTTATAGTTTACTTAGAGAATTACAGAGGCAGGAGAAGTGAGCTGGCTGGGCTGTGTAGGCTCAGAAACAGGGCTTCAGAGGCAAAAGAAGGGCACTTGGAGCTTAGGAGAGGGGAGGGAGAGGGAGAGGGAATGCACCTGGGGGAAGGCACAGGGGAGGGGGAAGGAGCAGGTGTGCTCTTGTGCTCCCAGAGGGACAGGTGAGGGAGAACGCACCAGGCAGGGGCTATTTAAAATACCAGCATCTACAACCCTATTTACTGGTTCGGGCTGGTTTTAGGACGTAACACACTTTACTCATTGTCTTTGTGCCTGTGCAAATGGATGCTCTGGAGTCACACTAGACCCACAGAGAGGGAACTGCAAGGAAAAGGTAAGGCCTTGATCAAAGGTCTGGCTAATTTGAGAGAAGGAGTGTCAAACTCCGTCTGTCATTTGGTCACTTAAATCAATCAGATCTTCCAAATGCTCAATTTAAGAGAAACCCAGGCAAAGCCCAGGACAATTAGTTGCCGAGTCTTCCTGTTGAAGCCTTCTCTCTTCTGTTTCAGTTTGTTGTCCCTAGGAAAAGTATTCCATTTATTCACTCTTCATGTCATTAAGCTGTTTGTCCAAAGAAGATTAGGAAAAATGCTTCTAAATCAATAGGATGGAGATAAAAAAACATCTAGTCTTTCTCAGCAAGGACTTGGCTGGGTGCAAGTAATATCAATCAGTGTAAATCTGGCACTCTCTCTTCATACTTCGTTTCTAACAACACTCGCATCTGCTTGTGTGTCAGTGCAAGAGTGCAACAGAAACAGCTTCACGTTCACAGCTGCATTAAGAGATACTAGGTATTTTGGTTCAGTACTTGGAAAGGACATCCTGATATATATGTATTAGGTTATGGCACTGAGGTTAAAGATCCACCCCTAGGAACTTTTACCAGACATATCAAAAGACCAAAACACAAAAATACCAGGGGTCATTTATTAGCAAGGGCACTACAAAGCAATTCCTTTCTCCTACAGCATTAGGAATTACTGTATTTTATTGGATCTAACATTTTCTTTCTTACAGACAAATGACATACAGGATAAATAAAACTTACAAGTGATATGGTTGTTTTTTAAAAATTGATTTTAGAGAGAGAAAGGGAGAGGAGGAGAGAGAAAAACTGATGTGAGTGGAACACTGATCAGTGCCTCCTGCCTGCCCCCTACTGGAGATCTAGCCCAGAACCTGGGCATGTGCCCTGACCTGGAATTGAACCACCAAACTTTCACTGCATGGTATGACGCCTAACCAACTGAACCACACCAAGCAGGGCTACACGTAATGCTTTTGTTTAAAAATTCTTACTTCTGCCCTGACTGGTTTGGCTCAGTGGCTAGAGAACATCAGCCTGTGGACCAAAACGTCCCGATTTCGATTCCCAGCCAAGGGCACGTACCTCGGTTATAGGTTCGGTTCCTCCCTGGCTCTTCTTGGGGCATGTGTGGGAGGCAACCTATTGATGTCAACGTTTCTCTCTCTTGCACTCTCCCCCTCCTCTACCTCCTGACCCCTCTCTCTAAAAAAGTCAATGGAAAAAAATATCCTCAGGTGAGGATTAAAAAAAAAAAAATCTCACTTCATTATTCTGTTGGGAGGAAAATCCTGCCCAAAGAGAGGGTTACCAAATACAGATCCCTTCCTTCTCCTTTTACCTGTTTATGAGGACCCCTGAGTATGTGTGCCTTAGCGCCTTCACAAGCCGTCCTCATTGCTTCCAGTGATGGTGTGCCCAAGAGATCCGTGATCAAATCCAACTACAAGGAAACATGAAATACATGGATAGTAAGCTCATGAAAACAACTTTTTATTAGTGATGAGAAGGAAATTTTGGGGAAATAAACCTAAGACAAATTCCAGATTAACTAATAGGAGCTCCTATTTTCACTTTTTGGACTATTAAAAAAAAACACCCAGAAAAATGTTTATTAGGGACCTATATAACAGGTTTATAGAAAACATGTTTTGGCAAACATAGCCTTCTGCAGCTATAGTAATTTAGGAGTCTGCTTCTACCTGCCCTGTCTTGATACCACAGCAGTTATGATCCTTGCACAGGTGAACTGCTCTTTGGCTGATGGCTAATGACTATTATTTTCAAACGTTAATGAATAGATTCTGATGTTTCACATGGACTCAGGCTTATCAAGGAGCTAATCCACAGATCAGGCAGCTGAGATTTAGTAAATACTTAGAACATTCACACCTGAAATTAAAGCTAAGCCATCAATGTTTGAGCCAGTTACTTTATATTCTTATTATGCTAGAAATCTCTTACACTGACAGGAAACTGTGGTACTTAGAATCTAACTATGACGTGGAATAAGGCCTCATTTAGTTAACTGGGCACAATAAAAGAGACCAATAAAAACTGTCTTCTCACAAACAAGCCTTTGTACGTACCAAAGCACTTCCATAATTTTCTGTAGTGCTACAACTGTTCTAATTTCACAGCCTAATTAGCAATAACATTTCATTCGAATTCCTTCAAAATGGAAAGCACTATTTCCTTCTGCACTTATCTGAACTGTGGGGTACCATCAGTATCACTGCCCTCCAGGATAATGGAGACATCTACGTAGCTTGTTTTCCACACAAGTAAAGATCTCTATGCAAAGCTTTTTGGGAAAAGTGTGTTGGTGGTACTTTTGGACCTCTGACAACTACCCTTAAAGGCAGAAGGAAATGACTGGCTCATGAAAACAAATGGATCCATTCAGAAAATTGTCTAAAATGGGTCAGATCCATGGATGAAAAACATTTTTATGAAGTCTGCTGGTATTGCAAAACCTAGGCTAGTTATTTCTCAAAAAATGCAAAGAAAATGCTACAGAAAATAACTACTTCCATTTAGAAATTAGACTCTTTTTCCACTTTAGGCCTGAATATTTCACTCCATAATACACTGATGATAGATAGAGTTCTCCTTCAGTGGCTATGTCACACCGGCAAACTCAAGACCTATGTATTTCTCTAGAAAATGAGATAATCTGCATCCCATCCCAGTTGCTTTACACTTCCCTTTAAATATCCTTTTTTAAAAAAATATATTTTATTGATTTTTTTACAGAGAGGAAGGGAGAGGGATAGAGAGTTAGAAACATCAATAAGAGAGAAACAGCAACCAGCTGCCTCCTGCACATCCCGTACTGGGGATGTGCCTGCAACCAAGGTATATATGCCCTTGACCAGAATCGAACCTGGGACCTTTCAGTCCGCAGGCCGACGCTCTAGCCACTGAGCCAAACTGGTTAGGGCCCTTTAAATATTCTTTTCAGAAGCAACCCACGACCTGGCAAGATCCTTGTTTAACATATTACTTAAGCTTTTCTGTATGGCAGCTCCTCATGTCCAAATATAATGATAGTCTTACAGGGAAGTCTATTAAACTCTATTTTCCAAAAATATTGAATGGATACTGTCAATAGTACCTAACATTAAATTAGATATAAGTTTTTTGTTACTAGTATCAATTTTTAAGATGTAAACCTTAAAAAATGGACTTTGAATACATAGCAGAGAAATAAATTCAAATGTTGATCATAGCATATGTAGTTTCTAATGTATCAGTTAACAACTCTTTGCAGAAAGAGAATTAAAAAAAAGATTCCATTTTTGGTTAAGTACATGAATTATTTACAAAGGTACACAGTAGTCAGGGTAATCAATCAAATTTTAACACACCCTTGCTCAAAATCTTCACATCGTTTCCCATCACACTTTGCACAGAATAAAAATCCAAAGCCTCATCAGGGTGCCACGGCCAGGCTCCTCTCTCTCTCTGACCTCAGCTCCTACGTGCTCTTCCTTGAGCATGCCTCCCACGTGCCACACCTGCTCCTGCCTCAGAAGCTTTATTATGCTGGTGTCCCTTTTCCTGGAACACTCTTTCCCAGGACCTTGCTCCTCATTTCACTTGGGTGACTCCTCAATGTTATTCCCTCAGAGAATTCTTTAGTACTGCTCTGCTCCATCGGCATTTTCTATCTCGACCTGGTTTAATTTTTTGTCAGTCCTCACCTGAGGATATTTTCCCATTGATTTTATTTTTATTTATATATATATATATATTTTATTGATTTTAGAGAGGAAGGGAGAGGGCGAGAGAGATGGAAACATCAATGATGAGAGAGAACCACTGACTGGCTGCCTCCTGCACGCCCTCCACTGGGGATTGAGCCCGCAATCCAGGCATGTACCCTTGACCAGAATCGAACCCGGGACCTTTTAGTCCACAGGCCGACGCTCTATCCACTGAGCCAAACCGGCCAGGGCTCCACTGATCTTTTAGAGAGAGTGTAGGAGAGAGAGAAACATGGATTTGAGAGAAACACATCGATTGGTTGCCTCTTGCACACACCTGATCAGGGCCAGGGCCGAGGAGCAAGGAGGAGCCTGCAACCCAGGTATATGCCCTTGACCAGAATAGAACCTGGGACCCTTTGGTCCGCAGGCCAATGCTCTATCCACTGAGCCAAACCGGCTAGGGCTGGTTTAATTTTTCTTCATAGAATTTATCATTACTTGGGATTATATATATTTATATACTTATTTAATTTCTGTATTATGTGAAAGTTTCACAAAGGCAGGAACTGTCTTATTTACTGCTACAATCCTAGCATCCTGGCATACCACCACCATTATATTTCTTGAGTGCTTACTGTATGCCAGACCTTATTTTCAGCTTTACTATTTCATTTAATCAGTATAATGATCCTCAGAACAGTTTAACCTGGCCAATATTTAATAGATAGTTAGGGGACAGAGCTAATATCTGAACCCACCGATTTGATTCCACAGCCTAAGCTCATCATTGTTACATTGTTCTCAAGCAAATAATACTGTTAATATTTATGAATAAAAAATAACTAGAAATTATCCCAAGAAAATATGTGTAGTAATGAATTAGCTATAAAGGCAGACAATGAAAGCATTATGGTGTCCCAAAGCTACATTTTAATCACCTCCTGATGTTCTCTGCCATATAGAAATATTTTAGCCCAATAATAAAGGTTAGAAATGTGTCTAAATGTTTAGATTTAAAGAAACCAGCACTCAAAATTTATGTTCTAAGCATAAAGTCTAAGTACATTAAGCCACCAAATACATTTTCAAGTCAGACCAAGTCAGCCAAAAAGAACAGAGGCCCTCCAACAACTGAAGATTATACCCGTGCAAATTGTTATACAGGCTGCTGCTATGCACCAGTGCATGCAATAAAGTGAACCCTCCCTCTAATAGGCCCGTAAGTTATAAAATGAGTCTCTCTGTAATCTGCAACCTCATAACTTTCTGAATTGTGAGTGAACCTGAATTTGCTAAAAGCAATTTAGGCAGTACAATGAACAAGCCCAAAGACATATATGCAAGATAGTTTTCCCTTTAAGTCTGTTAATAGAATTGGAAGTTTCTAAAGCCTAAAGTGATATCATACCTGCTGAATGGGACTCTGTGCCTGAAACAGTATTCTTCGTCCTAGTAGTTCTGCAAAGATACATCCGACAGACCAGATGTCAATAGCATTGCTGTAATGACGGCTGCCCATCAGGATTTCCGGAGCCCGATAATACTGAGTAACAACTTCCTGAGTCATATGACGAGATTCATCTAATTCTTCCACTCTGGCCAATCCAAAATCACAAATCTAAATAGAAAAGATTTTCAAAATATTGTCAAACAGACAAAAGGTAAAATACAACAAAACAACAAAAAAACAAAATCCTGATAGATCTTTGAACTTTGAAAAGTTTTCAATGATATAGATAGAGAATATATGTGTCAATATATAATTTGACCTTACCCTGTATTTGGAAAAGAGGGAAAATTCTCAAACTTCCATATTTTTATATAAAATGATGTCTCTTAAAAATATGCTTCTCACCTTTAATGTTTTCAATTGATAGCAACCAAAACAAAAAACAAAAAACAGCTGAGTGCGTTTTTCTAGGTTTAATATAGAAACTAAGTTATTATCTATTTTCAAGGCTGGCTTATCGAGAAAGATATTATTTTAAAAAAGTATAACCTGAAGACTTCCTGAGCTATGTTCATTATCTTTATGGAAATATATATAGCAAAATTTCTTTAAAGCTATAGGTTTCCAATTGAATCCTGCTAAATATAGCTCGCAGGAGGTATTTCAGGAGTTCCATAACCACTGTACCTAAACTTCATGTGTATCTTTATTTAAAAGACTAATTCACACTCAGATGTGTAAAAATGTCAAAATGTAGTAAACTGTGTAATACCAGTGCTGCTAGATTCATTCGTTTCTTCATGCCATAAATATTTAATTGAGTGCCTGTATGTTTTAGGCAGTATGCTAGAACCTGGAGACACAACATTAAATGAGAAAGACTGGTTAATAAATATGTAGACCTAAAAATAAATCTTTTTTTGGTTTTTCTTTTTTAACTAAAAAGAGATTGCAAGGTGAGCTGTTAATAAACAGTTGCAGTGCCGGCAACTTCTGCTTACTTTTAGAAATGAAGATTTTCTTGATACCGGGCAACCAAAATAAACACTGGGAGCACTGAGGATAAGAGAGTAACGGCCATCTAAGCGACAGTGTTCTCATTGATTAATTTACGAGTCAATATTATAAATGACAAAATAACACTTTTTGTCTGTTTTCTACATTGAGGTCCTTGCATATGATTTTATTTGAAAAAATAAAATACCACTACTTCAAAGGAAACAAATTTTACACCTAATTTTTGACAATCCTCTTTCTGTCTTCAATTTATTATGTCTGGTCCCATCAAATGAATTCCTGTTTGTATATGGGGATATTCAAATACTACCACAGGCTAGTGACACTAATTTTTAAAACTCTATTACTTGGCCATGAATTTTTAGCATATTTTAAAAAGCAAAACAAAACACATATCTCCACTTTCCTATATCTTTCTTGTATTTATATTTAAAAAACAAACATCCCACCCACCCACCCACCCATCCACCCACCCACCCAAAACTGTTTTCTGTTATAAAGCAAGTCTTTTGTTAAAAACATCAGTCTGGAGCCCTAGCCAGTGTGGCTCAGTTGGTTGGGTGTTGTCCTGTGCACTGAGAGGTGGCCAGTTCGATTCCTGGTCAGGGCACATGTCAGGGTTTCAGACTTGCTCCCCAGTAGAGGGTGTGCAAGAGGCAGTCAATCAATGTTTTGCTCTCACATTTCACTTTCACATCGTTCTCTCTCTTTTCTTCCTCTCCCTTCCTCTCTCTCTAAAAATCAATAAAAAAAATCTTTTAAAAAATAAAAGAAATATTTTACCATAATATTATTGATGAATTTGTACATTTGAGAAGAGAGAGCCTGCATTCTACTCTGGCTTTTAAAAGTAGGCCACTGAGAGAAGTCAAGGGAGCAGAGAAAAATTTTAATTTGTGTTGTTTATTCATAAACGACATTTTCCTTTAGTTACTTATTCATGTAGCCAGAGGTTACAACGCCACAATTTAGAAAATGAACCTCAAGCAGTTAATGGCATCAAGCATGACAGAGTCAACACAAAATGCTTTGTGAAGTTCTCCCAACAGAAACTGAAATAAGAAACTGGCTAAGTTGTCATAAAACTGATTTGATCTGAATAGAACCAAGAATTCCTGACTATAAGGTTTTAAATGATATGGGTTATGGGGATAGGTGGCAGGGGAATGAACCAATGACCTATGATGGAATATTTACTTCAAGAGATTTTGGGGATAATTAATTTCTTTGTGGAAACAAAGGACTAAACTACAACATTAGCTGGTTTCAGAGAAAATATGAAAAATACGTTTTTAAGCTTTCCAGGGTCAAAACAGGAACAAAGTTCTGGAAACTGTATGAAGGGAAAATTTTTATTCAAAAGCAGCATAACACACCAGCTTTTAAAGAAAACTGGCCTACAGCTGAAAGATAGCACTTAAATAAAAAGTGAAATTCATTTATATATTGGTTTTAATATTTAGTTTATCTACCAACACGCTAAACAATAATGACAGTCTGGATTACTTTTATTTTTAACTTGGGAATCTGTACCTCTTAATACCCTTCACCTTTTTCACCCATCTCCCCTCTGTTGATTCAAGTAGAAAACATTTTTAAAAATTTTCTTTTTCATATATATCAGCTAAAATGTTAAGATTTTACATTTATTGTAGGTGAAGCACCATAAATACTGTAGTTACTCATAAAATAAGAGGAATTTTAATTTTCTCACACAGAGATGACACAGTTCCAGGAAGGCCCTTATCTGTAATTCCTATGATGGGGAAAAATATGGTGGATCTCTCGCTTTTTAGGAGTTTTGCTAATATATATCTCTATTAGTGGTGGGGAAATTAACATATGTGGGTTTTGTGAGTCATTCTAACAAAAGACAAGGGGGAGGGGTGATAAGTAAAACTGAAATTAACATATGAAAATTTGGGGCTACCATAATTAATCCCATAATCAATTCTCCTTCAGAAGAGAATACGGTATATTAATAAATACTTGACCCCTTTCTAGCTTAGTATTTTCGCTTTTAAATGTTTCCACTTTCCTACTTTGCTACCTCTAACAGCATATAAAAAAATGTTAGCTGTGTAAAAACACAGTCTTCTTAAAAAAGTCATACTTCATTTTCATATAAATAGAACCTTACTGGTATTTCGATATTTCCTCCGATATATACTTCCTTTAATAATGGAATAATCTGAAAAGAAATCACCTCTATTATTGTTTTTTAGTCCCACTGTAATTCCAATTTCAGGTTTTCTAAAACATATGCAAAATATCATGAAGAAACCATGAGGCAATACTATAAATTAGTTACTATGGCCATGACTAGTGATATCACTAGAGAAAACTGGGTTCTTTAATTTTTGGTTAAGTGATGAAAATAAAAATAAGGATTTCTTTCAGAAAAACGTGTTTTTCTTAAACCTGCCTTGACATTCTGATTTTTTCTCAGATATTTAAATAAATGGAAAAGCTACCTTTAGAACACAGTTGCTGTTCACAAGGAGATTCCCTGGCTTAATGTCTCGATGTAAAATGCCAGCTGAATGAAGATATTTCAAACCTGAAATAACAAGCAGATTTAATTGCAGATATTTAATTCCTTTTACTCAACCACTGATCTGGGGAAAACCATAGAAACAGAGAATACAGGATTTTAAATGGTTCCCTAACTAAATGCTTAGTGATCATGATTAAAAAGCTTTACTTAGTCTTAGCTCAAAAAAATATATAATTTTGCTACAGTAAAATAAAGTGTCATCAAAGGTTTACATAATCTAGAGATAATTTAAAAGATTATTTAGTTTTGTGGATAGATAAGCTTTTCTGGCCTTAATGCTGACCAATATCCTTAAGTTACTCATAAGTGTGGCTACTGGAGCTCTGCTATTAATGACCCCCAACCTGTGATTCCGAGCATGCTCCAACAAAATACTTCCCATCAGCCAACAGGGAGTCTTTCCCAGGACGGATGCAACAAAATTCAGAAACTTGCTCATGTTTGTTGGCAGTATTTTCTACCTCGGAGAATCCAGAGGGTAATTAACTACACTTTAAAAGACAGGGAGCTTTAGCACTGCCAGACAAAGGTCATAGCTTTAAGGCTGTCCTTTGAGTAAAATACAGCAAATCACATTTTTTACAAGTATAACAAAGATCCAATATCTCCCCTCTCCCCCCACTGCTGAATAGCAACACACAACTACAGAAGGTTTTAATATTGTGATTAAAGTAGAAAATAGTTTTAATATTGTGCATATGTTTTCATCCTTTTGGCTGATGCTTTTCAATCTTTATAAAGAATGTCTTAATTCTATGAATCTTGACAGTGGGAGGTGGGGGAGTATTTTTCTAGATCAGAAAGCTGTGTCAGCTTTAAACAATTCTCAATTTGTAATAGCAAAAATTCTGAAGGACACACCTGATGGCCAGAGAAAATTCCAACACTGTCAGCCCAAATCACTTCTCTATCAAGTCCTTGCTCTTTAATAAGCCAGAATGGAGAATTATTTAGCTGGCTGTTTCTATCAGTCTCCTCCATGCTTTCACTTTAATAATCATTTTGTTTTCCTAGAGTTGGACTCAGCCAACACTGATCAGGACCACCTAATACTGGCTTGAAGAAAGGACGACATCCATAGGGAACACACAGTGACTTTTCAATTTATCAGTAGTCATCTCCTACTAAACCACTGCTGCTTAACAAACCATCCTGGTTATTCACCTGTATATATTGACCTACTCAACTGCCTAATAAATTAGGACACTCTATTCCATCACTAAAACTAAAAACCATTTGGCTATCCTTAAAAGCCTCTTACTTAATATCAAGTATAGAGATTACTAAATATACCTTGGTCAAAAGAAAAAAAGTATTTAGGAAAAAAGAAAGCCTTGGGAAGTCAGATTAGTTAAAGTTCAAATGAAAGGTAAAACATTTCATTTACAGTGACACTATCTTTTTCTTCATGAAGAAAATCTTACCTCGCAAAATCTGATAAAGAAAAACTTTGACATGATCTGAGCTGAGTGGTTGAGGAGACACGATAATTTTATGTAGGTCACTCTGCATCAATTCTGTGACAACATATCTTGAGGCATTAAGTTAAGGAGAGTTCAGAGAATTCAGCCCCCAATGCCCTCAAAGTGGGCTCCAAGTCAAAAGAAGAACTTCTATTTTTAAGGCTAGTAAAAGCGTAGGAAAAGAAAGCTTCTAGACAGCATAATAGAGGTGAGAACCCAGCCCTCAGAAGACATTGCAAAATTTTAAGAATTTACTGTTTAAAAGTTAGCAGAACCACCAAGTGACTTCCCTATAATCAGCATTATAAAAGAGAAAAATAAGAGTAAACATTTTAAATGATAGCCAGGCCAGGAAGAGTGTGAAGACCAGACTTAGACTCTATTTCAAACGAGAGAGTCGGTGGTCTCACCCTAGGTCACCATGGCACCAATGGAAAAGATGATGACCTACTTATCAACTGTTAAGTATAGTACTCCTAAAAATGTGTAAAATGGTTAGTTCAAATTGAAGTTGTCATGTAATCTCAACAAAGTCTCTTATTTAATTTTTATATATTTATATCTTCCTTATTAAAATTTAAGCTTCCCATGCTTTATATTCTGTTATATTCTCAGGGTTTTGCTCAATGAACACACAGCAGATGATCCAAGGTGGGGGCCTGTGGAGCAATGGAGGTGGAATTCAGAGCTCTTGCAAAGGTAAGGTCTTTTGGTATATCTAGAACAGAACAGATTCATGTCTTAGCCTGCCTGCAGTTGAGAACTCATTTTGAGTTTTGTTTTTTTTTAATTTTTTTTTAAATTAAATCTTTATTGTTCAGATTATTACATTTGTTCCTCTTTTCCCCCCCATAACTCCCCTTCTCCCAGTTCCCACCCCACCCTCCACCCTCACTCCCCACCCACTGTCCTCATCCATAGGTGCACGATTTTTGTCCAGTCTCTTCCCGCATCTCCCACACCCCTTTCCCCCCCCAAGAATAGTCAGTCCATTCCCTTTCTATGTCCCTGATTCTATTATGATCACCAGATTATTTATTCACTTGATTCTTAGATTCACTTGTTGATAGATGCATGTTTGTTGTTCATAATTTGTATCTTTACCTTTTTCTTCTTCTTCCTCTTCTTAAAGGATACCTTTCAGCATTTCATATAATACTGGTTTGGTGGTGATGAACTCCTTTAGCTTTTCCTTATCTGTGAAGTTCTTTATCTGACCTTCTGTTCTGAATGATAGCTTTGCTGGATAAAGTAATCTTGGTTGTAGGTTCTTGGTATTCATCACTTTGAATATTTCTTGCCATTCCCTTCTGGCCTGCAAAGTTTCTGTTGAGAAATCAGCTGACAGTCGTATGGGTATTCCCTTGTAGGTAACTGAGTTTCTTTATCTTGCTGCTTTTAAGATTCTCTCTTTGTCTTTTGCTCTTGGCATTTTAATTATGATGTGTCTTGGTGTGGTCCTCTTTGGATTCCTTTTGTTTGGGGTTCTCTGCGCTTCCTGGACCTGTAAGTCTATTTCTTTCACCAGGTGGGGGAAGTTTTCTGTCATTATTTCTTCGAATAGGTTTTCAATATCTTGCTCTCTCTCTTCTTCTGGCACCCCTATAATTCTGATGTTGGTACGCTTGAAGTTGTCCCAGAGGCTCCTTACACTATCTTTGTATTTTCGGGTTCTTTTTTCATTTTGCTTTTCTGGTTGGGTGTTTTTTGCTTCTTCACATTTCAAATCTTTGCCTTGATTCTTGCGCTCCTCTGGTCTGCTGTTGGGAGTCTGTATAGTATTCGTTATTTCAGTCCGTGTATGCTTAATTTCTAGTTGGTTCTTTATCATAACATTGAGGGTCTCATTAGATTTCTTGAGGATCTCACTACATTTATCGGCGGCTTCTAGACAGTTCTTAAGAGACCTTAAAAGTGTGGTTCTGAACTCAATATCCTCCATTGACAGTTTTGTCCTGTTTCTTTGTCTCCGCATTTTTTATGCTTTCTTGGTGCACCCCCTAGTGGTCTTTGTGCGCAGTCTTGTTGTAGTTAAGTCTTGATTGTTGTCGGCAATACTGGGGGTGATTTGGCCTCCAGGCCAACTGGCTATGAGAGTCAGCTGTGTCTGCAGTGGGAGAGCTTCTGTGCTGGATCTCTAGGGCGGTGCTAATCTAGTGTTTGCCTGAGGCTATCTGGCAAATGGTTCTGCGCAGGGCTTGGGCAGGGCGGGTCCCCGGGGATCTACAGGGCAGGCCGGAGCGAGCAGTTATGGCTGCTCTCAGTCCCATCCCTAGGGGCTCTGCCTCACAGAGTCCCAGCAACTGCTGCAAACCTCGGAGAGAAAGCTGCCTTTGAGTTCCGACCGAAGCCAGACAGTCCCGCTTCTCCCATTTGAGTCTGGGTCCCTAGAGACTAGCCCGGATCTGGAGCTCAGAGTCTGAAACTCCCTCCCGATTGAAAACAACAACCGCGCCCTCCGCCTCCAGCCCGCTCTGCGTGCACTCCGCACCTTAGTATTTCACTTCAGCACTGCGCCTCCTCTGAGTCTGGGTATGATATTCTCTTTCCTCCTAGTTGTAGAATTTCCACTCAGCCAGCCTTCCTGTGGTTCTGGATGATGTCCGTTCCGTCTTTTAGTTGTTTTTTGAAGTGGTTGTTCGAGGCAGCAATCTCCGGCGTTAACCTATGCCACCATCTTGGTTTCCTCTCCATTTTGAGTTTTTTGATTTAAGTGAAATCATGCATCACTTATTGATGGAGATACGTTCTAAGAAAGGCATTATTAAGCGATTTCGTCCTTGTGCGAGCATCATGGAGGTACTTACACAAACCTAGATGGAATAGCCTCCTACATACCTAGACTATATGGGATAGCCTACTGCTCCTAGGCCTCAAACCTTTACAGCATGTACTGAATACTGTTGGCAACTGTCACACAATGGTAAGAATTTGTGTATTTAAACAGAGAAAGGGTACAGTAAAAATATGGTATAAAACAGTGATGGCGAACCTTTTGAGCTTGGCGTCTCAGCATTTTGAAAAACCCTAACTTAACTCTGGTGCCGTGTCACATACAGAAATTTTTTGATATTTGCAACCATAGTAAAACAAAGACTTATATTTTTGATATTTATTTTATATATTTAAATGCCATTTAACAAAGAAAAATCAACCAAAAAAGTGAGTTCACGTGTCACCTCTGACACGCGTGTCATAGGCTCGCCATCTCTGGTATAAAAGATAAAAAAAATGGTACACCTGCATAGGACATGCATGGAGGCTGCAGGACTGCTCTGGGTGAGTCAGTGATGAGTCAATGAGAAGGCCTAGGACATCATGGACACTAAGGCTACACTAAATTTACCAAAAAATATTTTTCTTTCTTCAATAATAAATTAACCTTAGCCTACTATAACTTTTTTACTTTATGAACTTAATTTTTTAAGCTTTTCACCTCTATTGTAACAACACTTAGCTTAAAACACAAACACATTGTACAGCTGCACCAAAATATTTTTCTTTATATTAAACTAGAGGCCCAGTGCATGACATTCGTGCACTGGGGCAGGGAGGGGTCCCTCAGCCCGGCCTGTGCCCTCTTGCAGTCTGGGACCTCTTGCTTCTCACTGTCTGCCGGCTCTCTGCTTCTTACTGGGAGAGCACTGACCACTAGGGGGCAGCTGCTGCATTGAGCATCTGCCCCTGGTGGTCAGTGCACATAATACCTACCGGTTTGATCGATTTGCATATTAGGGTTATATTATATAGAATAAGCTTTTCTATTTAAAAATTTTTAATTTTTTTTAAAACAAAGACATGAACACACATTAGCCTAGACCAGTGGTTGGCAAACTGCGGCTCGCAAGCCACATGCGGCTCTTTGGCCCCTTGAGTGTGGCTCTTCCACAAAATACCAACTTCTGTGCATGGGCCACAAAGTTTCAATCGCACTGTACATGCACGCCCGCATGTGGTATTTTGTGGAAGAGCCACACCCAAGGGGCCAAAGAGCCGCATGTGGCTCGCAAGCTGCAGTTTGCCGACTACTGGCATAGACCTATATTGATCAGAATAATTGATATCACTATTTCCCATTCCACACCGTATCTCGTTGAAAACTCTTCAGGGGCAGTAACATGCATGAAGCTGTCATCTCCTTTGATAACACTGTCTTCTAAAATAACTACTGAAGGACTGCCTGAGGCTCTTCTTGAGAAAGTGTCACTCGGTTCAGAACTATGTCCATGGTGGTTTGCTTGATTGCTTTTTTCTATCATAGATTTGCTTATAAGCTGTATTTCTTCTGGCAAGTAATTTTCCTCCTCAATCACTTATCTAGAATTTTCAAAAATTCTTCACCTCTCTTCACATCAGCATTTGCAGACTCACCAATCACTTTGACAAGATGTAATGAATAACAATTCTTTAATCACTTAAACCACCCAGAGTTAGCAGTAAATTCAACACTGTAGTCAAGTTCAGCCTTTTCTTTCAACATCGCAAACAAACTTTTTGCTTTGGCCATGATTGTTATGGGGCTTGTAGGGATATGCTTCTGTGTTTGGTCATCAATCTATGTCATTAGAAGTTTCTCCATGTTTGATATAGGCTCCTCTCAACTTTTTGTTAGTCTTGATGCCTTCAATGAAGCAGATCCTTCAACAGTTTCATCACTTTGTTCTTCAAGATCATACCTATGGTGGAATGGGGCATGCTTGACTGACCAATAACCTTCCTCATTTTCCACCTTTGTAGTCCTGAATCACTTTTATTTCATATCCAGGTCATTAATTCAACATAGTCTGTTACTAGCAACATTAGCAGATTTTGTATGTTTAGGGGCCATGATGAATAAAACAACACAATATTAAATCAAGCACAAGAGAAAATGGTGCAATCAAAAGACATGGTAAACATGAGATGTATGAGGCTGCTGGCATAATATGGCCAACTTTTCAAAATTATTTTTTTTATAAGTAGAAAGAATACACTCTAAAACAATGATAAAAAATATAGTAAAAACATATACCAGTAACACAATTGTTTATTATCAAGTATTATGTACTATAAATAATTGCACATGCTATACTTTTAAACGACTGGCAGTGCAGGTTGGTCTACATCACATCACCACAAACACATGAATAATGTGTTGCACTAGGACATTATGATGGCTATGACATCACTTGGCAATAGTTTTTCAGCTCCAATATAGTCCTATGGGACCACCATCATATATGTGGTACATTGCTGAAGGAAACATGTTATGTGGCACATGACTGCTTAACAGAAAATTCTGTTGGTCTTTTGAAAATCTAGCCACGGAAATTGACCACTTCTTACCATGATCACTGTTACCACACTGGCCCATGATCCCTAGATTTCTAGAATATAACAGCTAGAATACATTTTTTTACTGTTACATTTTTGTTTTGTCTATAAATTAAGTCACTTTATTATTTAGAAAATATAATTTTTATGGCTTTTACACTCATAGGTAAGATTTTTATCTTAGATTTTATTAACCAGATTCTTTTTTTTAGAGAATCAAATTTCCCCTTTATTGATTTATATTTTTAATCCTCACCCGAGGATATTTTTCCATTGATTTTTAGAGAGTAGAAGAGAGAGGTATAGACAGAGAGAACTATGGATGTGAGAGAAACACATCGATTGGTTTCCTTCTGCATAGGCCTGGGCCTGGGTCAGGGAAGAGTCTGCAATTGAGGTACATGCCCTTGATAGGAATCGAACTGGGGACATTTGGTCTGCAGGCCAACACTCTGTCCACTGAGCCAAACTGGCCAGGGCAACCAGATTCTTTTCAAAGAAATACATTCTTTTCATAATGAAGGTTAGTGAGGAAAGGAGATTTGGCATGCAGAATTTCCTTACAGTTAAATACAGAATGTTAGAATCATCCTATAAAATGATACACATTAGCTAATTTATAATATTACTAGAGGCCTGATGCACAAAATTCATGAAAGGGGCTCGGCCCCTGCCACCCCAGCTTCGTCTGGAAGGTTGTCTGGTCTAATTAGCATATTATGCTTTTATTATTATAGATCATCAGGGTTAGATTTAATTTTTCTTAACAGTTCAAAACTTTTTCTTATAAAAATTTTCAAACACACATAAGATTTGAAAGAATTAAACAGTGACATATCATCACCTAGATTCTGCCCTTACTATTTTGCCATATTTGTTTTAGCACACATTTATCCATGGCTCCTTCCCTTCATCAATTCATCTTATTTCTGTATGCATTTCACAGAGCAATCTTTTAGAATGAAAGTCAGATTATGTCACTATTCTGCAAAAGCTTCCCATTTCATTTGGAGTAAAAGTCAAGTCTTAAAAATGTATGAGTATGAGAGAAAAAAAGGAAAAGAGTGTGTGTGTGTTTGAGAGAGAGAGAGAGAGAGAGAGAGAGAGAGAGAGAGAGAGAGAGAATTGTTTTTGTCCTTTGCTCAATTTTCTACTGGGGTGATAATTTTTATTTGTAAGAGCGCTTTACAAATTAAGGATATTAACCCTGTAATGAAAAAAATTTCTTACTAGAATCTTAATCATAGGATAGAGCCAGGAAAAAAACTTCTATTTGTACCATTAAGCCTTAATCAGAAGTACCAATATTCTTGAGTTGGTTCCAGGAATCTCAAGGGACAAAGACAAAGAAACATTACACAAGGAAAAAACAAAGCAACAAAACAAAACCAGAAACACTTCACAACTGCCATCACTGTATTGTGTTGTCACTTGAGGTTTTTTTCAGGGAAAAAAAATCCTAAATAGAGTATGAAGCACTGTGGGATGTCAGTCATGTCTGCTGGGTTAATTGACAATTTTTTGTTCCAGGATTGAAAAGTTCTTGCATTGAAGTGAAGAGCAGGTTCTATTCTATTCTGTCTCCCATATCCACAAAACTGGCAGCCAACTTATGATGCCAGAATCTTTACTGTCAGTAGACACACTTGGTATGCATGCAAGCAGCAGAGAGAAAACACCTTAATTTTCAAGTTATCAGGTTGCATTCATAGTACTGGTACTGGAAAAATCTTGTTTTGATTTATAAAAGAAACACACTGATACAAGAACCAAAAACAGACAATAAGTATAAAATAATGTCATATGCTTTCTTCTGACAGTGATTACATTCTCAAAGAAAGGGAAAAAAGAAAACATTGTCTGGCTGGCATGGTCCTGTTTTAACCAGATATTTTAAAAATAATTAATCATTTCAGAAAAAAATGCTTACATTTCATTTGCCATTTTTTACAAAACATTATTTCCAGATCAGGGTGTTGTTGACCTACTGGATTTGAATGGACAATATGGGACCACTTTTGACCAACAAAAATAATAATTTCATATGGTTCAACCTAACACAAAGTATTACCAGATAGCAAAAAATTGAAAAGCAAAGTGTTCAAAATGAATATAGAGCATGATAAGTCAATTCTTCTACATTAAGACCACATACATCAGTGCATAATTTCTCTCACAAAAAAACTTATTTCCCAAAATATAAACCAGCAGGTATTCCCTCTGCTAAACACAAATGACTAGATCACCATGTCTCTGTCCTCAGGATCAGTGAACTTGAAAAACCTTTCATTCAACTTCCTGTTATAATATTTAAGAAAGGAGAGTTTAAGAGTGCTACTTTCATATCTCTGCTTTTTGAGATGATAGACTACGTGAGAAAAGAATGGGGGTCAGTTAATAAACTCTTATTTTAACCAGAAAGTCTATGGCAAAACCACAAAGAGCCCCTGCCTATCTTTACCATTTTAAAAATAATTGTCTTTAATTTGTATTTGTATTAGTTTCAGAGAGGAAGGGAAAGGAAGAGATAGAAACATCAATGATGAGAATCACTGATTGGCTGCCTCCTGCTTGCCCTCTACTGGGGATCGAGCCCACAACCAGGGCATGTGCCCTGACTGGGAATTGAACCGTGACCTCCTGGTTCATAGGTTGACGCTCAACCTCTGAGCCAAACAGGCCAGGCTACACTTATCATTTGGTTTACCTTTGTGCAGATATTCTTTCCCCTCTACTAGTATCTTTTAAATATAACAGACTGAAATATTTTAAATGTGTAATTTTTACAAATGGATTAAAATAGCCACTCAGCAGAGATTATGTTTTGTCAAGTTTTAGTTGAAAATATATTTTTCACTCCTCAAGTAAAGCAGTTTTTTCTTCACAGAAAACAAGTCAACAACCAGGCTGACCTTTTACAAATTTATTTCTCTGGAAAATACAATTCCTGAATGTGAAGACTTAACAATGTAGGTGCAGAAATTTAGAAGCCACACATATCACTTTATAATAAGGTTTCTGCTTTGCTCTAGCAGAAATCCTCTGAAGTCTCAATCCCCAGCATAATGTCTCCCAGATGTCTCAACTAGTTGCCATGCCAACAAAAGCAGCTTAAATTAAATGAGGGCCTGAAAAGGCACCTGCATCACTCCAGGTCTGTTGCACATTAAATAAAGCTCTCTTGACAGGGACTCAGAGGTGCCATTAACTTGAACAGCAGCTATCTGATTATTGTTTCTGAGTAATTTAATGAGGGTCTCCAAACAAGAGGAAAAACAGGGTGCTCTTTCTCTCTTCCTGTCCTTCTAAATGGGACAGCCTCTCCGGCAGCTGGTGCACCGGCTGGGTCAATGACTTTGCCATGGCTTTTTAAGTTACCATTGGGCAAAGAAAAAACACAGGACCTAAGTTAGGCTTTCAGGAGAATATTAACAAATTAACCATTTTTCCCTATTAAATCTCATCATTAAAAAATGGCCATAAAAAACACACTGTACATGGTATGCCAACCTCAGAGCGATTTAACAGCCCTACTATAATAAATTGCTGCTGATTGCAGCAATTAGTTAAGTAGCTCCATGAAATATGAATTTCAAAATGTACTAATTTGCTTCAGGAAAGTGAGTGATGCAAATGAATGATGCAAATGAACAATTATAATGTATGGGTGGGGGCATGGCAGCTCTGATACCTCAGGTGCCTAAGAAAAACAGTGTTTCTGTGTTGTTTTATAGTTAATTTTTCTAGGTAATACTGACATTTTAGAAGCTTCTTTATAAGAGGGTAGAAAATAGTCCTTTTGCTGTTTTCTCAAATATTATTAATTACTAGGGAATATCACTTAATGAAAAACACAAACTTTGGGTAGAGTTGGGTGATTTACCCAAGGTCACATTCCCAGTCTGTAAAAAGCCAGGACTGCCTGGCTAGTGTGGCTCAGTGGTTGAGCACCGACCTACGAACCAGGAGGTCAAGGATGGATTCCTAGTCAGGGCACATGCCTGGGTTTCAGGCTGGGTCCCCAGTGGGGGCGTGCAGGAGGCAGCTGATCAATAATTCTCTTTCATCACTGATGTCTCTCTCTCTCTCCCTCCCTCTCTGAAATTAAAAAAAATTTAAGCAAGCAAACAAATAAAAACCAGGACTACCTTAGGTTTCCTGACTGCTACTCTAGTTGTTTCCCATAGAAGCTGGCCTACTAGTCCCATTTTTTTTTTTTAACCAAATAACATAACAGTATGGAGATTACTTTGAAATGAAGAGAAGCTGAATTACTTTTAATTATGTAATTGAGAAGAAAAGGAAAAAGGAAGCTAACTTTTTGTTGAAGCTACTATGTGACTAATCCTCACATAATACCTAATTTGTAACTCCCCACTGTTGGTAGAGGTTAAGCTGCTGACACAGATCTTGGACTTAAACCTAGGTTGTAAAGATTCTGAGGTTTGACCCTTTCCATGAAATTTTGCCTCACTTTGTTTACTACTAAAAGAGAAAATGAAATTCATGAGGCTGACATTATTTCCTGTTATAAAAACCAGGTTTCAAGGAAAAAAATCAGAAGTTCAATATTTCATTACATGAGGCAGCTTTCAGCATTTCTCCTTTGTCATGTATTTTCAAATGGGAAGCCACTCTGTTCATTCTTCAACAAATACTCTGAATAGCAGACACTGTTCTAGGCACTGGAAATGCAGTGGTGTACAAGAGCATCACTGCCCTCAATGAGTTACAGCCTAACAAGGGAGACGAACAATTAAACAAGCAATTACAATACAGCCATTCAAAAACTACAACAATGTGCCCTGGCTGGTTAGCTCAGTTGGTTAGAGCATCGTCCCAATACAAGAGGTTGCGGGTTTGATCCCATCAGGGCACATACAAGAATCAACCAATCAAGGAATAAATAAGTGGAACAACAAATAGATGTGTTGTTCTCTCTCTCAAAGCAATAAATAAAAAAAAAATTTTAAAAAAAGATTACAGCGTTATGGTTAACCTCATATAGCCCCTTAGGTATTGCTTTGGAATTGACTATGTAAGACTTGCCACCAGAAATAAAATTAAAAAAGAAGCACAACCAAGACATATTACTTTAAAGAGACAAATCTCTTAAGTTATTAGAATTGCTAAATTCCAGTAGAGATTTAACCCTTTAGTAAAACATCTTAAGAAACAATCATGATTTCTTCAACTTTTACTGAATTTCTAAATTATATGTATGTTCTAATGAGCAATTTACTTATATCTATAAAAACACATACATACTTACATTTGGTTTTCTAAAATGGTTCACCTTAAATTTAAAAAACCATACACGAGAAATAATAAAAAAGGCAATTAACATTTACTGAGATCTCACTATGTGCTAGGCACTTTCCAAGCACTTTATATAAATTATCTCAACGAATTCTCAGAAGTGGCAGGTTATTTGAAGGAACTAATTGTCCTCATTTTGAGTTTTATTTATTTATTTAATCCTCACCTGATGATATTTTTTCCATTGATTTTCAGAGAATGTAGAAGGGAGGGAGAGGAAGAGAGGAAGAGAGAGAGAGAGAGAGAGAGAGAGAGAGAGAGAGAGAGAGAGAGAGAAAGAAACACATTGATTGCCTCCTGCATCCATCCTGACCAGGAATCTAATCTTTTGGTGCAGAGGACGACACCCAACCAAGTGAGCCACACTGGCCAGGGCTAGATCACCTCATTTAATCCTCATAACAACTTGGGACTATTCCCATGTTAACAGATCTAGTTTGGGGGTGAAGGAATGTCAGGAAGATGGCCCAAATAATGATACTTCTTTTCCATCAACTAAAAAAATAATACAAAGATTAAGAAATCATAGAGACAAGTTTTTCTACCTCACACTCACTTTACCTACCTGCCTCTTTCCACCTCCTGAGCATTTACTTCCGTTAAGTCTTATTCCTTTTACCCTTTAGTCAAATTACAAAGCTAAAATAAATTCAATAAACATTTCCCTGTATCTATGAATCATATATACTTACTTGAATAGGTTCATATCCTCTACCTTTTTAAATGGATGAGAACTTTAAAAATTAGCTTATGTGTGTGTATATATTGCAGGGACCCCCTCAGCTAACTTTTTGTGTGGGGTATAGGATTGGGCTAGTAGCTCTTGACATGAAAAACAAAAACAAAAGAAAGTCTTAACTAGAGATTGCTGAAAATATAGGACAAGCCTTTGGTGGGATGTCTAAATTGAAAATATAAATCTGGAACTGGGAGGAGGGGAGTTATGGGGGGGAAAAAAGAGGAACAAATGTAATAATCTGAACAATAAAGATTTAATTAAAAAAAAAAAGAAAATATAAATCTGGGAATCATTATATATGGTAAGAAATAGCAATTTCTACTTTCTACTAAAGGAAATCTGCCACAGAGTATTAATTTTACTTTTGACTATAACCTTTTTCTTTGCACAAAGTTTTTCTCTTTTACTAAATTTTTTTTCTATTTCTTTCCTTCTTTTATTTTGAGAACCTGGATACTAAAATTATGGAAGCACATCACCACTAATGAGTTATAAATCCAACCTCGATGACATTACATTCTGTAAAATAAGGCACCAATATTCACTGTGAAATAATGCTCACCAGGGTTGGTGCACAGTGCCCAAATACAATATGCAGGGCACCCTGCTAGGCTCCTGCAAAGGTTGCTGAGGAAGAAAATGTGTTCATGGACAGAGTTTGAAACAGGAAAAAGCAAAAATAAGGACTCTTCTGAGGAGAGATGAGGTGGGAATATATTAGATAGACCAGAAAGGCAGAGAAACCAGAGGGGTATTTAGCGTAACTGTACAGTTTTGTACAATTTTCTTTGATGCAAAAAAGAATTATGGGCTAGAAATGCAGGTAGGAAACTAACCTAGAGCCTGGCAGCAAACTACAACTTAATGGTAAGCTTCCCCTGACCTCTTTCTCCAATTTAAACCAATCTGTACTGTGATCAATATCTGTTCAGCCCACCTCTATGATGATGCATCTATTTTAGGAAGTAATCTAAGAATGCATGATCATCAACCTCTGCCACAAAGCCTGACTACTCCAGCTGTCAAAGGTAATTCTGCACAAAAGCTACACCATCACCAGAGAAACAAATGCTGACACCAAATTCTGACCTTCAATTATGAGTAAGATGATTGAGTCCTTTTCTGTTTTTAGAAAGTCATGATTACTCAAGCAATCTCAGAGGCTGTAGGACTGGTGCCAACTGCATCTTTGTTTAATCATCATCATTAGCATCAATAAATACTGACTGGGCACCAAGTGGGTGTAGAGAGCATGCTAACTCAGTGACAACACAGGAAAAAGATGGATGAATGCAAGGAAACATTCAAAAGGTTAGAAAAGACTGAGATTGATATGTAAGAATCAAATACAGAAAATAAGCAAAAAGATTTCAATGTACATCGCCATAGAAGTTTGACCAAGAAGAAAAATAGCTGGTATTTACTGAGTTTTCTGTTAGGCAATCCAGCTTTAAATGTATTTAGCCTCATCTACTCCTAATTACTCTAAGAAGTAAATCCTATTATGATTGCCACTATGCAAACTAGTGAAGAGGTTTAGAGAGGCGAAGGAACTAGCCAAAGATCACAGCTAGTATTCTGCAGAAATGGCGGCAGAGCCCAGGCTCTGTTCTTAATCCGTGCTCTGTCTTTCAAAAGATTAATTAAACCTCAGAAAAGGTGAAGATAAATTCTACTTGGGAAGAGAAGCCCAGGAAGCTGATTTACAATGAGGAGTTAAACGCATTTAGGCAGCGAAAGGCAGGGGAGCGTAGGGTTTGGAATCACACACGAGGTTAGAATCTTGACTCTGCCACTTACTAGCTCGATAACATTAGCAAGTTAATGCCAGGGTTTAGATGTTGTATGTGAATCACATACAAATGTCACGCATATATGGTGAACAGGGCTTCCATGGTAGCTGCTATCATCATTGTTATGGGAGGGAGGAAGGACAGTGAGTTTATAAAACATCAAAATGCTAGGCACTGTGCCAAATGTCCTGCACACATTAATTAATTTATTCCTTGTAACAGTTCTTTGAGGGAAAATATTATCACTGAGGAAAGTGAGGCTCAGGGAAGAGTATCAAATAATGTTTTCAAGGTAAAAAAACTAGTAAGTTGGGGGTGGTAGGAGGGGATTCACAGTTGAACTCAGGACTGCCCGATATCCAAGTCCATGCCTTACACATACTATTCTTTTATTTTTTTAATATATATTTTGAAACTGACCATTCTTATTTCTTCCCAACACTTCCTCCTTCCTCCCAGGAAAAAGCTAAAATAATGTAAGTAAAAAGAAACACAAAACAGGTAACTAATTTAATAAGCTCTTTTAAGTTCCTGATCTTAAAAGGAAAGATCAGGCAATCTCAAAAGGATATCACTGCTGAAGAGGACAATTTTATTCACTTACTAATGGGATCTCATGTGGTTTATTGGCACCAACCAACAGTATGTCCATGATAGTCACATTCCTTCATGATGACAAAGAAATCTTTTCTTAGATGAGTGCATATTATTTTTGAGAGAGACCTAGAGTTGGTCTTGGACAGACTGGAAACTCAAGGGAGCAAATAAAAGTGCCAATCTCTATGGGATCTCTGTAAATCTCCACACAGGGGTCCCCTGGTTTTGGTAAAGGGCTGCTAGTAATCTTTTTTTTTTTTTTGCCACATGATCTCACTCATTTATGGATAATAAAGACCATTATAAACTTATGAACAAAAATAGATACAGAGGCAGAACTGCCTCGAACAAACTGTCAAACTACAGCGGGATGGCCGGGGAGGGTTGGGGAGCTGGGGGGGGGGGGGCGGGGGTAAGAGATCAACTGAAGGACTTGCATGCATGCATGTAAGCATAACCCAGGGCTGCTAGTAATCTTAAGTCTTGAGGCCAGGGTGGTAAAAATTAGCTATCAGATTGGTATTCCATAACTGATTAGTATTTTATATTTTCAAAACAACAAAAATACACATATGCAAAACAAAACTTCGCTTGGCTCATGTATGACATACTTCCTTTGGAAAAATGCCACTTTGAACCAATCCTATTTTCTACCATCTGGCTCTCTTGCCAACTCTAATGGATATAACAATGATAGGAAAAGACTATCAATTAAACACATAATTATTAAACCCATCACCAACTGTATAATTCAGTGTTCTTAATATTTAATAATGACATTCATACAGTATTCAGAGAACAAACTGACATAATAAGTACTGCATAAATAAACTGTACTCTCGCTAAAATACAGGTTTGTGTTAGTGCGCTGTAGGTCTATTAAGTTCCCTAAAGTACTGCTCTCAAATAAATTGAGTTGGTAGCAGGAGACTCAGCTGGTCTATGAAGTGGCTAAAAGCCCCACTGTTTCCACATATCCTCCAATTAAGGCAGGTCTAATATATTTAGTGGCTTCTGAAACCTCTGGGTCTCCACGTAACACATGCTTCCTGGTGTCTACCGATCTCAAAAAATAAAGTCAGAACAGTGGGATATAACAAAAAGATCAAATAAATACTCCTAGGAGTGTTCTTAAACTCTCACACCTGTATTAAGTATGTCAAGAGGCTAATAATCGGAAGGTTAACCAGAAGGTTAAGCAGTTCAGGAGAATGATAATGGGGTTATGAGTCTTTTCAGCAGCTCAAGTTAGGTGAGGCTTTGTTGTTATTCAATGTTACCCTCTAATAGTTGGGAGGCCTGACAGCATTTCATTCCCACCAGCTGGGAAGTTTTAGAAAGATATTTATTTTCAATGGAGAGGTGAAAAGATTAGATTCAAGTATTAGAATTTTTTGGCCTCACCTGGAACACAGGTGTTTCAAAGAGCTGGTGTGAATAAGTTGTTCCAGCTATGTATAGTGACTCTCTTCGAAGCACAGTGAAAAGAATTCCAACCGTGAGTTGGACTTTAAAACAACCTCAGGATTTGCTAATACACTAAACCCTAAGTAATCTTTATGCAACCAGGAAGGGACCACTACTAGGGGATGTGACTGCTACTAAGGGGCTTGAAAGGGGAGTGGTTCTTGGGATGGCAGGCTGAAGGAGGAAATTACGTATATCCTTTTAATAAGAAAGGTTTGGTAAAGGTATTTAATGAAAAGCTTGGAGGTGCTAACAAGTTGTATATTACATATATTTTCTGGGAAGAGGAGACCAGGTAAGGGAATATAAAATGCTGAGGTTAACAACCCATTCCTCATTAGCAGTTTACATCTTGGTATTTTCTCATTTTGTTTTTTTAAATCCACTCTATATAATAACCCATTCCTCATTAAGAGTTCATATCTTATGTTGTGTGTGTGTTTTAATATATTTTTATTGATTTCAGAGAGGAAGGGAGAGGGAGAGAGAGAGAAACATGGATGAGAGAGAAAAAAAATCATTGATCGGCTGCCTCCTGCACAGCCACCACTGGGGATCAAGCCTGCAACCTGGGCATGTGCCCTTGATCAGGAATCAAACCTGGGACCCTTCAGTCTGCAGGCCAACACTCTATCCACTGAGCCAAAGTGGTGAGGGCTGTGTGTGTGTGTTTTTTAAATCCCCTCTATAAACAGGCTAGGCTTGTTACTGATAGGCCATTATGAAAATCCAATTGTTTATGATGAAGTCTTTCTAATGACATCTGTTGGTGTCATGCTCTGTATGACATGAGATTTAGGGCTAACCATTTGACATGCTCTGTATCAGAAAGTTCATAGGAATTCCTATTGTCTATGCTTCACTAAGCTCTACATCGATCAGTTTCTATCTATCTATCTATCTATCTATCTATCTATCTATCTATCTATCTATCTATCTATCTATCATCTATCATCTTTCCATTCCAGTTCAAGCCTCAAAATACTAGTAAGTCTATTAGTAAGTACAATTATTATTCTCATTTTATTTACCAGGAAACTGAACCAAGATCACAAAGGTAGTAAGAGACAAAGTTGGGATTCAAATCTAGGCAGTCTGGTTCTAGGTTCCACTGTAACAAGATTTTGTTTCCATTACCTCAAGCTAGAAGAATGTGCTGGCTAGGTAGGCCCTGAACCAATCATAAGGATTTTGAAATAAAGAGGATGAGGATTTAGTTCCTGTCTCATGATGTGACAGTAAATCACTAAACTCAATACTACTGTCAAGCAGCAAAAATAAGGGATATTGAGAGTATGGCAGGCAGAAGGAATGGAGGAGACTGATTTTACACTGCTAATGCATGATACCAAGAACATGTATTGGAGGAGCCACCAAGGCTTTGTAAGGAGAAAAAAGGGAGATGCTTGTCAGTTACCTAACAGAACAACCCTCTAAGACAGTGATTTTCAACCAGTGTGCTGCAAGAGGCACACTGGTGTTCCATAAGAATTTTTAAAACATGCAATACCTAACTATGTATTTCCCTTAGATTTTCAAATAAAAAATAATGACAACAGCCAACACAACAATAACTGTCTAGTGTGAATGAATCAAAATTATACCTATTTTTTGACAGATTGGCAAAAAAATATTTTTTGGTGTGCCACAGAATTTTAGTAATTAGTTTATGTGTGCCATGAGATGACAAAGGTTGAAAATTGCTGCACTAAGAATATGCAATGAAGGTCAATTTTCCACATTCCCATGTTTAAGCTTGCAAACCAGTCTATGACTTAGATCGTTCCCATCCTCTCAGACAAAAGGGAAAGAATAAAACTGATACATTACAGCTAGTTAATAAGAACTGGAGGAATTTATCAACTACTAGAGGCCCGACACATGAAATTTGTGCACAGGTATGGACCCTAGGCCTAGCCTGTGACCAGGGCCATCTTCCCCGGCTGCCGGCCCCACACGCCAACCCCCCCGCCGCCCCCCCCCCCCACCCAGGTTCCCAGTTTGCCATCTGGCGATTGGAGCCTGTGGGCTGGGGGGAGAAGCCAAGAGGTTGGCTGTTCCTCCCACTCGCCAGCCCTGCCCCCCCACCAGGGGAGGGACTGAGAGGTGGTCAGTGCACCTCATAGTGACTGGTCTAGTGGTCGTTCTGCCGTTATGGTCACTGGGCTTTTATTATATAGGATTAGGAATAAATGCTTACTATTGATAAGGTGCTTTATAATAAGAAAGCACTGCTAAATAAGTACTTTAATAATAATATTCGTGTGACAATTTGTGATAGGATCTTATGTAAAAAAGCTACCTATCAGGTTCAAAAGCTCACCATCTGGAGTTTAGAACTATAGCAGGCTGCTTTGCCTGCTCAATGAAACTGAAGTTTCAACACATTTAATGTTCTATGTGCAACGAGCAACTGATGTATGAAAAACTATTAATGTGTTAAAACTTCCATATAGCAAAATAGGGTATTTAACTGATTTAGCTTAGAAGAAAATGAAGAGCCTGTTGTATTTGAATTATTTCCTAGAGAATAAATATGGGAAGTTTTGAAAACACAATTTTAATCCCTAAATAGTTTTTACTGACTTCAGATAATGAAAACTGATTCATTCTTTCTTTCATTTAATATTGGACAGGAACCAACACTAAGCCAGATTATGAAAAAGAAATCTTGCAATATTAAGTATTTATTAATAAGTAGGTGCCCATATAGGTCAACAGTTTTACAATCTTTTTTTTTTTTTAAAGTCTTCATCTTCGTGTGATACATGTTTGAATAAATATGAGTTAGGTGATTTTTCCAAAAGGACACAGTGAATTGTAGTAAGCAGATCCTTAAGTCTGGCTCCCCAAGCTATAGATTCTCTTACATGAAAAGTCCAAGAATGGCAGTTAAAGCATGCTTAACCCCCGAAAAAGCATTAATTCTGAAATCCTGCCATTCCTGTTTGAAAGAAGAAAATCTCACAACTATAAATATTTGAGATTTAATAGTATCTCTTTCCTCACTTTTTTTTTTGGTTGTTGTTGTTCCAAAAATCTGGTCCACTGAGAAGGGAAATTTCAACCTAGATCTCAGATATATAACTGCCTTTGAAATAAAAATGAGGGCATTAAATAGCATGGATAATGAAAATCTGGTTTATGGATATTGTTGATTTCAAACAATGCTTTCCACGTGAAAGAAAAACAGCAATGCATCAGAGAGAATTGCTTTCTCTTGTAACAAATGGTTAGCCCTAAATCTCATCATCTTCTTTGCAACAAAAACCATGGGCGCCTTTGCAGCTAGAAAAAGATCCATGTGTGCTTCAATTAGAATCACTGACCTTTTCTGAAGCATGCCTGTGCTTTTCTATAGAAATCAATGCAATGAAAGGTCACATTGTTAAAATGTTTGAATACAACAATCTCTTTCCCAGGCAAAGGCAAATTCCCTTTTCTTTTCAAGGTAAAAATTAAAAAATTAAAACTACCTTTAATTTGAAACTTAAAACTGACTAAAGAAAAAATCAATTCTACACCAGAAAAAAACTGGAAAGCTATCATTCCATATACTCTGACATAGCCCAGGAGGTTCTGTTGGCTGAGTCCTTGTCACTAAGGCCATAAACACACATGTAAAAAATAGAAAGAGCATTCTACAGAAAATGATGTTATTTCAAACCTCACCTCTTCTTCTCCAAGTACCCTGGAGGAAGCAAAGGCAAGCTCTGTGTCTGTCAAATGTAGATGGGAGAGCCTGGTGACTACTAATCTCCCACCATCATAACCATCCAAAGTAAATGCACATATACACAAACCCAAGGAAGGAAGAGAAATCAAATGAAACGACTGGAATAGTCACTAGTTTTTTTTTTTCCTGAACATTAAAAAAAAAAAAGCTATTTGAAAGAAGAGCCTCTACCTAGTTTAGAAACATTTTACTTCTCTAATTTTTTTTAAGTTCATAAAA
Source organism: Myotis daubentonii (assembly GCF_963259705.1). NCBI lineage: Eukaryota > Metazoa > Chordata > Mammalia > Chiroptera > Vespertilionidae > Myotis > Myotis daubentonii. Next base: position 25,594,041 of record NC_081855.1, read on the forward strand.
AGAAGAGGCAAATTCTCCAATCACCTCTTAATCCATTCAAAGGCTAAAGAATGTACAAGTCATATAAACTGCATCATGCTTCTTTTTGCCAATACAACAAATCTTAACACGTTCTCCAATAGACAACGAGCCCTCAAATTAGACCCACCCACCCTTTCTTATCAGTGAAAAACTTAATTCTGTGTCCAGACAATCTGGTTTCAAATGTCCTTCTGCCCAACAGAATTTGAAAGCAATTTACTCCAGTCTGTTCTATTGTAAAGCTGCAAGAATGGTGTCATTAAAACCAAGAGTAGATTACTATCAGTGGTATAAACAACCACAAACAGCAGTCTGAAGGAAGGACAAACCTCTCAATATGCCAAGCTATCGATACTTCCTTATCTTACCTAGCCATCACCAATGAAATTAATTTTTGTCGAAGATTTTTTTAAAAATATATTTTATTGATTTTTTACAGAGAGGAAGGGAGAGGGATAGAGAGGTAGAAACATCGATGAGAGAGAAACATCGACCAGCTGCCTCCTGCACACCCCCCACTGGGGATGTGTCCGCAACCAAGGTACATGCCCTTGACCGGAATCGAACCCGGGACCCCTACGTCCGCAGGCTGACGCTTAATCCACTGAGCCAAACCGGCTAGGGCTTGTCGAAGATTTTTAAAGACAAAGTTATTAAAGGAACAGTTATGAAGGGCAGAGAGGATTCAAAATATACAGAGAACAAAAACTTAGAAGAAGAATGAATCTAGGAGAGGAATATCGGAATTCTGTTTCTGAGTACTTTTTTTGTTAATTCTCACCCGATATTTTCCCATTGATATTTTTAAAGAGAGAATGGAAAGGAGCAGGAAAGACAGAGAGAAACATTGATGTGAGAGAGACACACCGATTGGTTGCCCCCTGCATGGGCCCTGATCAGGGCTGGGGAATCAAGCCTGCAACCAGTATGTGCCCTTGACTGGAATCGAACCCAGGATCCTTCAGTCTGTTTGGGCCAAACAGGCTAGGTCTGTTTCTGAGTACTTTCTATGGCAGTTAGGAAGAGACAAAACAAAATGGTGGTCCATTTTAAGGGATCTGCTTTCTCCGTCCAGATATTACGTTGTTATATGTCAATTATATCTCAATAAAGCTGAAAAAAGATATCAGATCTGCCATAGTGCCTTATTCATTTGTTCACAGTCCCCACTTTGTAACATTTATGGAATGAATGTTCTATTATGCATGGACCCACCAAGAGAAATCAGATGCTACCTACAATTTTGTGGAAAAATAAGAATACAACTGTAAATATTGAAGATGTATTTATTTGCCCAGCTGACATGGCTCAGTGGTTAAGTGTCAATCTATGAACCGGGAGGTCCCTGTCTGGGCACATCCCTGGGCTGCATGCTTCATTCCCAGTAGGGGGCGTGCCAAAGGTAGCCGATCCATGATCCTCTCTCATCATTGATGTTTCTATTTCTCTCTCCCTTCCTTTCTTAAATCAATATATATATATATAAAGAAAATATATTTATTCTACTTATAGGTAATTGATCTCTATGGATTGATATAGGAAGGACTATTGAAATATCTTATTCTATGAAAATTTTAAGTTCAGATCAGTCTCCCAAACTCCTTTTTTTAGGGGGAGAAGAGGAGAGAGGAATTTTTCTACTTAAGAAAAACTGGTTAATATCTCTATTGTAAAACTGATTTACTTGGTATTATAATTATTTAAAAATTATCAATTATCTCCACTGAATCATGAACTTAATAACAGCAATGGCCCTCACCGGTTTGGCTCAGTGGATAGAGCGTTGGCCTGCAGACTGAAGGGTCCTGGGCTCGATTCCAGTCAAGGGCATGTACCTTGGTTGTGGGCTCGATCCCCAGTAGGGGGTATGCAGGAGGCAGATGATTGATGTTTCTCTCTCATCGATATTTCTAACTTTATCCCTTTCCCCGCCTTTCTGTAAAAATCAATACAATATGAACATATATATATATATATATATATATATATATATATATATATATATATATATATATATATGAAAAGGAACAACAGCAGTGACTGTTGTACTTTACACTACCTGCTGGTACATCTTTCCTGAGTGCAAAGTTCTGAAGTTAGGGCATAAAACAAACATCAAGTATCACAAAAAATCAACTGGGAAGACACTATGTTGGGGACCAATATTATCAAACTCTCACTAAATTCAACAGTATTGTGTTCTGTGGTATTGGAACAGAGTGCTGTTTTCTTTGATTGAACCCCATATGAAACAGAGGGCTTGTGTTAAAGTACCTCTCTCAACACCAGTCTCACACTTAGTTTGGTGAAATGCTCCGACTATGGGAAGTGTATGGGAGCTGATTTCACATTCTTCATTCCTAGCTCATGCTCACTCTGGAAAATAAACTAAATGAATGGAATTGGGCATAAATTAATTAAAACTGTGTTGCATATGCTTCAGTTTAAATGCATGACTTTGAATCTACATTAGTTTAAAAACTCATCATTCCAAGAGTGAATGAAGCAGAGGGTTTGGGTGATTAGCTCAAGGCTCTGACATACAGCCTTAAACTTCTTTTTATTCATCACCCTTTATCCCCTCTATGCTCTCTTCCACCTCCACCCATTCCTCTCCCCGAAATCACCACTGTTGTCCATGTCCACGAGTTCTCTCTTTTTCTTTTTTTAAAATATATTTTATTGATTTCAGAGATGAAGGGGAAGAGATAGAAACATCAATGACGAGAGAGAATCATTGATTGGCCGCCTCCTGCACACCCCACACTGGGAATCGAGCCCACAACTGGGGTATTTGCCCTGAGCAGGAATTGAACCATGACCTCTTGATTCATAAGTCAATGGTCAATCAATGAGCCACGACGGCCAGGCTCTCTTGCCTTTTTTAATTGGTCCCTCCACTTCCTCCAGTCTTCAACTTTTGATACCTCATTTTGAATGCTGCCCTTTCCACTGTTGATATGTCAGAATGAAAATAAAGTTAGAACTTTGCTTAAAATATGATATAGTCTGAGTTTCTTAAAGCTTAAACAGAAGATGAATTAGGCCTTGAGGTTTTAAAAAAATTTGTAGATCAATCACAGTTAATTTGGTTGTCAAAAAAGCATTTATGATGAAGAGCATGAACATGATTATGGAGAACTTGGTCTCCATTTAGAGAGGTGCTTCCTTCTCTCCTACCCTTTTTCTAGGTAATGGTTGGTTTCAGGGCTAATTCTCTAAGATCTCTCCTTTAAAAAAAGACATACCAGAAATTAATTCACACTCTCTTATCACAACAATCCCAATCTTAGTGAGATGGAACAAACAACTGGCTTATATTTGTATATTTAAAATCCCTCAGGTGGTAACTGATAACTTCAACATACATGCAGATAATCACTCCAGTCCTTTAGTCTAGTGCAGCGGTTCTCAACCTGTGGGTCGCGACCCCTTTGGCTGTCGAACGACCCTTTCACAGGGGTCGCCTAAGACCATCCTGCATATCAAATATTTACATTACAATTCATAACAGTAGCAACATTACAGTTATGAAGTAGCAATGAAAATAATTTTATGGTTGGGTCACAACACGAGGAACTGTATTTAAAGGGCCAGAAGGTTGAGAACCACTGGTCTAGTGCAGTGGTTGGCAAACTGCAGCTCGCGAGCCACATGTGGCTCTTCTACAAAATACTGACTTCTGCGCATGGGCCATGAAGTTTCAATCGCATTGTACACGCGCGCCCGTACGTGGTATTTTGTGGAAGAGCCACACTCAAGGGGCCAAAGAGCTGCATGTGGCTCGCGTGTTTGCCAACCACTGGATCCCAACATTAAAGACCATTAAGATCTTTTCTATTGCTATACTCTCCAACCTAAATGATGATTATCCTATATAATAAAGAGCTAATATGCTAATTAGACCAAACAGCAGAACGACCATCTAGGCCAGTGGTTCTCAACCTTCCTAATGCCGCGACCCTTTAATACAGTTCCTCATGTTGTGGTGACCCCCAACCATAACATTATTTTCGTTGCTACTTCATAACTGTAATTTTGTTACTCTTATGAATTGTAATGTAAATATCTGATATGCAGGCTGTATTTTCATTGTTACAAATTGAACATAATTAAAGCATAGTGATTAATCATAAAAACAATATGTAATTATATATGCGTTTTCTGATGGTCTTAGGCGACCTCTGTGAAAGGGTTGTTCACCCCCAAAGGGGTTGCGACCCACAGGTTGAGAACCGCTGGTCTAGGTGACCTTTAGGACGAAGCTGGGGCTGCGAGGGCCAAGCCCCTTGCACAAATTTCGTGCATCAGGCCTCTAGTTATTTATGATTGTATCCCCCACTAAATTACAAACCTGGAAGGCAGAGACTATCTTATTTATTAATTTTACAAATACTTACTTAGCACCTCCTATAAGTCAGACACTGTTCTAAGGACTGAGAATACAACAGTAAGCAAAATAAAAAAATAAAATATTACTGGTTTTAGGAACATAGTTGATGCTGATGCTTATGGAATAAATGAAGAAAGACATTCTAACAATATGGCAATCATCAAAGCTCTTAGGATGCAGACTTCTGGAACTGTTGTTGCAGAAAGAGTACACTTATATATGTATATACACCATTTTGTTTTTGTTTTTCACTCTTCACTGACTCCTAGAGCTGTTTCATAGCACCAGAGAATCATATATTGAATATTCTTTAAATTATAAAATGTTGCTATAAAATAGAGTGCATAATACTATCAATTAAACTACTACATCTGGAGACCCAAAAACTACATGACTGCCTACCAAGGAGTCTAACTGGCTGAGATGGATATGTAAGTTCCCCTTGCTGCCTTTATGACAAGATTCCAGTTTAAACGTTGCCTGCACAAGCCAAACCTATTATCCAAACAGGGGCACTTCTGAAAGTGAAAGGAAGAACTTACTATATCAGGACATCAGGTAAAATTCATGAGTCTTGGCAATCTGGGACACATGGTCACTCTATTAGATTTCTCATTTCCATTGGTTTTAGGTTGTAAGTGCTTCTAGCACAGAAGACCTGGACCACCTATATTCGCCTCCATAAAATACTAAGATTATGTTTCAAGTTAAAAATAAGCTTTTCCCAAAGCAAGCCAGATTTTTTATTTCTAATCCAGTTGGCATCCAGTACTTTCTGGGAAGGAGCTTGTTTTTGTATAGAGTCCAGAATCCTGACTGAAGCAGGACAAATAATGTTTCCCAATCAACAATTAGCACTGGTTTCTCTTGGATTAAATTTCAGTAGGCTCAAAGTAATTAAGTGCCAGACTGTTTTCATACAGACCTCCAAACAGAAACTCAAAGTGTAAAATGAATAACGCAATCCTTTAGCAAGCTAACAACAGTTCAGCTCAGAAAAATACATAATCTTCCTTATTTTTAAAAAATATTTTATTGATTTTTTACAGAGAGGAAGAGAGAAGGATAGTTAGAAACATCGATGAGAGAGAAACATCGATCAGCTGCCTCCTGCATACCTCCTACTGGGGATGTGCCCGCAACCAAGGTACATGCCCTTGATTGGAATCGAACCCGGGATCCCTCAGTACACAGGCTGATGCTCTATCCACTGAACCAAACCGGTTAGGGCAATCTTTCTTAATTATTAAAGAATATACTTTCTAGGTTGATATAATAGATTTTAAAAATATGAAAAAAACAAAAGCTATATGATACAGAGGTTGTGGTAGAATGTATTACTCCTTCCATACCTAACTTCTGCTAAATCTGTTGTGCCTTATAGGTAGATTTGTAAGCAGTTATAATCCAGACAGTCTTTTTAAAAGTTGCTTAAGGAATTATTTAAAGATGCAAAGTCTTTAAAAACCCAAGCTAGATTTTTGTGGGCAAAATGTAATCATTTTATTAGTTTCAGAAAAAGATGTATGATTAACTGCATGATACTATATGCTGATACTTTCATTGTACACAATGATATCAAAATGTCCACAGACTTCAGATATTTCTAAAATATTAACTATTCAATTAGTTTTAAAGACATCTTCTGGTTGAAATTAATTGCCTACTAAAAGTTGCATATGTAATATAACATCCCAATTTTCTCATCTTAGAAAAAAGTGTAATGATATGGTACGTATATTCAGTGGAATATTATTTCTTTTGCCCGGCCAGTGTCGCTCAGTGATTGAGGGTCAACCCATGAACCAGGAGGTCATGATTTGATTCCTGGTCAAGGCACATGCCCGGGTTTCAGGCTCAATCCCCAGTAGGGTTGTACAGGAGGCAGCCAACTGATGGTTCTCTCTCATCATTGATGTTTCTATCTTTCTCTCCCTCTCCTTTCCCTCTATGAAATCAAATTTAAAAAACATATAAAATACAAAAACAAACAAAAAGATTATTTCTTTCCCTTTACAGCTTAAATAACATGACAAATACATATTTTTGACTCTACAAACTGATTCCTTTATCAACTAAGTATTACAACATCCATTAGATGCAAAGCAATATACTTAGAATTTACCTAAAATGACAGAGCCTTAAACAGATCTCAAAAGTTTTCTCAAAGAACAATTCCATGAATATATATTTAAAACTCAAAACATTACCTATTCTGGATGGCATGGCTCAGTGGTTGAGCTTTGACCTATGAACCAGGAGGTCACAGTTCAATGCCCAGTCAGGGCACATGCCCAGGTTGTAGGCTCGATTCTCACCCTCCCCACTGTGGGGTGTGCAGGAAGCAGCCAATCAATGATTCTCTCTCATCATTGATGTTTCTATCTCTCTCCCTCTCCCTTCCTCTCTGAAATCAATAAAAAGATATATATTTTAGAAGAAAACGAAACATTACCCATTCTAAAATCTGCAAAGACACAAGAATCGTCCAAGTAAAAAACACATGCCATCAACTAAAACCGCATGTCATATTTCTGAGATACTACAGAGGGAGCTGCTAACACAGATAAATAATATATGAAGTTGAAATAAAATAGTAACGTGAGATTCTTTTAAATCTTCAATATTTTGGTACTTGATGCATTATGTTGTCATATTTTTCAGATGAAAATCACAGAAAATTGTTTCCTTTGGCTACAGCATATTTATACTAAAAAGCACAGGACACAGAAAATTCCTATTTAGGATATTAAAAGAATCAGCAAAGACAGAGCATATATGTAACTAAGGCATTTCTTACGTTTCCATTTAAAAACCTGTTTTTAGTACCCTGTACGCCAAGCTAAATCATGCCTTCCTAAAAAGTCTTTAAAATCCCATGTCAGCTATAGGTTTAATTCCTTTTTATGTTAAAGGATTTGGTGTTTTCCAAATGGCACCACTACTGGAAAACACTTTTTTTCTGTGCATCATTCTACATATAGCAAAAAATTATACAAGAGAAAAAAAGAATACTGAAGTTTAGGTTTGAAAGATTTTTCCATCTGTAGCCAGCTAATTACTGTGAGAACAGTAATTAGTGTCAATTTTTAAACCTGAAGGTAAAAACTAAAAAACTAAAACATTTAAGTAAATGGTGTACAAGAGGGTTCCATCTTATATAATAAAACCCTAATATGCAAATCGACTGAACAGCGGAACGACCAGAGGTCACTATGATGTGCACTGACCGGGGTCAGATGCTCAACGCAGGAGCTGCCCCCTTCCCCCCCCGCCCCGCTCCATGGTCAGTGTGCTCCCACAGGGGGAGTGCTGCTCAGCCAGAAGCTGGGTTCAGGGCTGGGGAGCGCAGCGGTGGTGGAGGGAGCCTCTCCCGCCTCTGTGGAAGCGCTTAGCGGCTAAGGAGTAGCGAGACCGGCTTCTGGCTGAGCGGTGCTCCCACAAGGATTTTGTGCACCCAACCTCTAGTAAATATATAATGGCAAAGTCTTTTATTTAAACATTCATGAACAATTTTGGGGAGAGAAATTTTATAGAAACATTTTGCCGACTAATGAAATGGACTGAAATCAGCTACCAATAGCTACTATACCACCTATGCCACTCATGGATTTAAAATAATCATAATGGCACTAACTCTTCTTCTGCTTTGCAAGTATCCTATATAATAAAAGGCTAATATGCATATTGTCCCTTCGACCGGGAGTTCGACCCAGTGCGGGGCTACCTGGCAAACTGCCCGTGGCCCCCCCCATCCTGATTGACGGCGGGGCCAGTCCACCAACTGCTCTCGGCCCCTCCCCGCAGCCAGCCCGATTGGGGCAGGTTGGCCAGACCCCACCCATGCATGAATTTGTACACCAGGCCTCTAGTTTAAAATAATAATGAATCAAGTCTCTCCCAGATTTAATTAAAATATGGTCAATAATAATAAGTGGTTGAGAACTCCTAGCTTATAGAAACATACGTGGGGTTTTTAAAGAAATGACAAACCCAAGTACATAAAACTAAAACCTAATATAAACAATTCATGCTTAAACTATAAGACAGGATATATATATATATAATGAATAGCTGAGTGTTCAGTGAAGAGAATCTAAATATATTTGGCATTGATTAAATATACCCACATTCACCATTTATCTTATATGAAAACATCTTTCCTCACTGAAGGTCAATATTCAATAAAGGGTTAACACAGCAGATCTGGGCTACCGAAATCCTATATGTTCCCAAAGTTTTTAGGACTGGCTCCTGACCGGCTCCTGGGAAGTAACCTTTGCCTCTGCAAATCCTGCCTCCTAAGAGTATCTCAGTATACCTGGGGCTTTGGCCACACCACACGGTTTAGGCTAACAATATGATTCATGGGATACGCCTGTTTTTGTTTGTTTGAGGCCTTGGTTCAGTTGTATTAGTTTAAACTCTGGGTAGGGAGAAGAGTGGTGGCTGGAGACTGAATAGCTAAGATCAGTTTCTTGGATGCTCTATGCTTACTTACTGATGTCCAATTAGAACCTTGGACGCCAAGGCTCATGTGAGCCTCCCTAGTTGACAACATTGCCTGTGTTGCCATACGTTGTTGCTGGGAGAATTAAGCACTATTTGTACAATTCCAACAAGAGAGAACAACTAGAACCCTGTGCCTGGTTTCTCCTGAACTTTGCCTTTTAAACCGTTTTCCTTTGCTGATTTTAATCTCTAACCACGAGTAAAACAGCCTTCCTGGGTCCCCCGAGTCCCTTCATTGAACCTGAGGGTGATCTTGCCGACCCCCGACACAGCCTATAATAGAGTAAAACTCTTATTTACTAAAGAGGATTTCTACTTATTTCAAGGTTTGGTATCAGCAACTTTATTTCCAAAGAGGCAGAGATAGTAGTACACACTCATAGGAATGTCTTCTAGTATGCAGATTTCCTTTCCATCAACGAAAAGGAATTATTAATGCTTTTTCCTCAGTGGCTACTACTGACATATACAGCACTGAGGAGAGAAGAACTTTCTCAATTCTTCTATCTTTAAGTTAATTTTGAACTTAAAAAGAAGGGCGTGTCAGAACCACCTGGCATGGCCCAAGACCTCAGGTATTCAAAGACACTCTTACCAGCCAGGAGTCAGTCAAGGGCCAGTCCCTTCTTTGGAATGTGCAGGGTTGGAGTACCCCAAGTGCACTGAATTAACCCTTTGCAAAGGGATTAATTCCATAAGAGATTCATGGGTTAAAATATTATCCAGGATTACAGCATTCAAGAGCTTTTGGTTTATTAGATCAAAACATCCCAATGGTGATCAATGACAAGTCTATCACCTCATATGGTTTCCCAATTCCCTAGTACTTTAACTGCTCTCTTTCCCCTTGGGAGGCTCTTAATTGTTCCAAATTATTAAGAAAAAATATCAAAGATAATTGTCTAGTATGGAATTATCTACCTCTTGGGTAAGAATGAGATTTTAGTTTAGCTCACTGCTCAATCAGAAAAAGCATGTTGCTATTATATTGATTTCCATTCTGAGTCACAGGCCTAGCGCTAATAAAAAACCTTGAGTGAATAAACAATACTATCATGAGCTCACTAAATTAATGATTTAGGATTTCCTGTCTTTTACTTAAAGCTTTACCAAGTACAGAATGGTAAATGGTGATGTTTTGCCTAGGAATGTCAGATGGCCTAACTTAAGTCCTAATATTTCCATGCATAGTCCCAGAAACTATTACCAGGCATTATTTTACAGTTTATTATTACCCATGATACCTAATATACTATTTTACACATTAACTATAGTAGTGATAGGAGAATGTTAAAGCCTCTTTCCTGAGAGAATCATGTATGCAGGGACTGAACTATATAGTCAGACTGCTTGGGATTGAGCCCCATCCCCAACATTTACTTACTCTGTGAAATTGGTCAAGTTTTTTTTTTTTTAATCTTTTGCGCCTCAATTTCCTCTTCTGTTAAATGGGAATATTCACAATACCTTCCTCAGATGGCTGTTATAGGGATTAAATAAACTCACATGTGTAAAGAACTTAGAATTGTGCCTTCCATATGATAAAACTCACGTAAGTGATGGCTATTACCATCACTACTGCCATTATTCCAAGGAACTTGGGACATTTAAATTACATTACTAGCTCTTTAATTTTCACCTTACTCCAAGTGGTAGAAAAAAGGGCAATATTATCCTCTTGGCTGACAGGCAGTTATTGTATAGTCAGTCATAAGAGCACTTTATTGAGTTCCACTGTAACATAGCTGCCTCACTGGTTTCATCTGCAGTATGGGATGGTAATAACCCATCTACTAGAAAAGGATGTGTGCACATTAAGTAAAATTTCTGCTCAGAAGTCCTGTTTTGTGGTATCATCACTTAGGATATATTGATAATACTAAGCTCTGTCAGATACTTGGGATTTCAAAATTACCTGGTTCCAGGTACTCAACCACTTCTGCAAGGATGAGATTTAATACACTTCAAGGCAAGAACCCCAAAAAGGTACTAGAAGAACAAATTAATAAAAAAAATGTGTCCCCTTCTTTCACATTCCCTGGTTAGGATACATTTCTTCAAAATAGTCAATGTGTGGAGGTTGGAGTATGTCAAGGGCAGAGAGTACCTGAGAAAAGGGAAAAAAAAGTAAAATTTAGAGAACTAAAAAGGAAGTAACATATGACATAAGTACAAGTAAATACTGTTAACACTTTAGTGATTTAAGGTTTAGTTACAATTGCCCACTGAGATTAACTAAATTTATCAGTCAAGAAACACAGTCCTAAACATTAAGATGGGTTTGTAGATTTACTACCTAAAAGATAATTCTATCTAAACCAAAATGAGAGAGGCAACTGGATTATACTAAATGCTACCAGAACCCCTGAATAGGATGGTGTTAGAAAGAAATGTTCTATTTTTAATAATCAGTATTTATCTAAGAGCATAAGGAGCCATACCTACCATTCATTCCTTTATTCTTCTGTTAAAAAAATATTTCAATAAGTGTATTCTACCTGGCAGGCACTATGGCGGGCTCTTAGGTTCTAAGAACAAACTGATATTCCTACTCTCATGACTAGGGAAGAGGAAGGCATTAAACAAATAAACAGTTACACAAATATATAATTATGACATTTATGATTATGCAGGGAAAAAGTAAAGAGGAGTGTGGAGAAAAAGCTTCTCTGTGGTAATACTACTCTGAGTGGAAGGCTGAATAGAAGTTGGTCAGGCAAATGTAAGTCATTGAGGCAAGGAAGAACCAGGAAGATTCTAGAGGCAGAAATGCCAGTGCTTATGGAATATAGTGGGTGGGAGGAAAACAGGCTGGGGTAAAACAGAAGAGAAAGGTAGGGGATAATCACATAAAATTTATTTAAATTATGTTAAGCATTTTGAATTTTATTCCAAGTCCTCCAAAAAGTCACTCAGGTGGGAAAAAAAATACTTTATGGCATCTGAAATTCAAGCCCTTTATAAAAGCAGCATACTATCAATGTAGTATGCCATTGAAACATAACAAACAGGCTTACTTCCCCTACCAGCTGTCTAGCTACTCTTTTACTAGTAAGTCCCAATTACGATGTCACATTTAAGAATCTAAACCTACCTTGCTAATGAAAAATACCAGGCTCAAAGGACAGGGAGGAAGTTATTTAACAGGAAGTAAATTGTGTGTCAGTACAAATTCAAATTTTCTGATCTTGAGCTTAATTTATTAAGAAATTTTTTTTTAATTATGGATAATTTTAAACACATAAAATGGGCAGAATAGTATAAAGAATACTCATGTAATTATGTAAATACTCATGTGACCTATACAGGACCATTCTTGTTTCATCTATATCCTCCACTCTCCCTATATAATTTTGACTATATAAATACTAGCTTTATTTCAGCCATACATTGGTCATTATCTCCAAAAGATAAAAAACAAAATTATCAAATATAAAAATTTAATATTTTATATTTTGAACTGAATACCAGTTTATTAAGAATAAAAACAAATGACCAATCTACTATATATACATGCATGTTTCTTAATACCACTAAATATGCAGTGCTCAATTTCCCAATTTTCTTTTTTTTTAAAGTTTGTTAGTCTAAATCAGGAGCTAAATAAGATTTACATGTTATGGTTGATTTATGTCTTTTAAGTTTTAATCTACAAATTTCTCCTCCATCTCCCTTTCTTTTCCCCTTGCAATTTACATGTGGAAAAAACCTTGCTCATTTTAAAGGTTATTCTTTTTTCAGTCAAGCATTTGTCACTTTAAAATTTTAAATTAAACTAAAACCTTCTGTAATGAAAAAGCCTTCATCTACTTTAAAACCAGTTAAACATAAATGTTTTAAAATAGTTTAGATGTTTATTATAAAGAATAACTATCTTTCCTTTCTGAATTAAAATGTTTATACTTAGGAAAAATAACAGATTTTCCAGTTTCTGTACAGAATAATTTTTTGTCATATAAAAGATTTCATTTCTATATTTAAAAAATCTATACTTACTGTGTCAAAAATACATGTAAATTCATGTCTCATTATGTGATAGAACAATTTTTAACATGAATATCTGATGCCTGAGGAAGGCAGTTAGAAATTAGTGTTTTACTTGACATCTTTTGGACTCTAAACTCTGTATCTGAACAACATACATCCTGTCTTGCGGGAAAACAGAATGCAATGAGTGACGGTGTCCATTAGACAAAGCTATTTCACACTTCAAATCTATCTGCTATAATTAGAGGTTATCTAGAAGAAAGTGACAACCATACATTTAAACCTTGATAGAGAAGAATGAGGCTTTTTTACTCCAAATTTGATGAGGCTTTTTGTAGAAAAGCCATATAAGACAGGGTTAGACATTTGCACTCAAGCATTTAGCTGTGATTGTTAGCTTTAAAGGTGCAATATTTTAAACTCTGTATGGAATTTTTTAACCGCCTGTTGTTTTTTATTCCTGTTCTTTTTACCTAAAAATGTTATCAGAGAATGGCATCCCACAGTGTTTCAAGGTGGCACAGAGCTAAGGCCGGGAGAAATGATCCAGGAATCTCAGAAGTGAGAAGTAAATTAGAAAGAATAGTAGCAGAGTTCCAAACTCCAGACTTCATGCCTGACTCCTTATTTAAATAGCCATGTGAGATTAACCTTATCTTGTAAATAGAGGAGGACGCTTGTAAAGAGTTAAAGTACCCCAAAATACCGATCTCAAATACAAAAAAAGTAGGCATACTTTTCTAATTAAAAAACAAACTAAAGCTTAAGTAATGGTCATTACCAACAGTGTTTCAACACATTTCTCAAGTCGCTTATGAACTGGACAAAAGCTCCTTATGATAGCCACTGTTTAGAATTTTAACCTCTGTGATGTTAGGAGAGTCATATAAATTGGTTACTTAATGAGTAAACGACTTAGTTTTTCTTCTTTTTAGTGAGCCCTTTATCAATAAAACAATTGTGAATAATCTCAATCCTAAATATAAAGACTAGAAATTTTGCTCTGGCTGGTGTTGCTCCCTGGTTAGAGCAGCGGCCAGTGCACAAAAGGGTCTCAGGTTCGATTCCTGGTCAAGGGCATGTACCTGGGTTGTGGGTTCGCTCCCTGCCCCTAGTTGGGGCACGTGCAGCAGGCAACCAATCGATGTGTCTCACATCAAAGTTTCTCTCCCCCTCCTCCTGTTACCCCCCCCCCCCCCATTCTCTGAAAAGCAATGGAAAAAATATCCTCAGGTGAGGATTAACCAAAAAGACTACACATTTAGCTCTTCATACAACTGAGTTAAATCCCAATGTTTAGCAAAGGAGCTACTCTTTCCTCATTCTCTCCACCCCCCCCATCCCATTAGATTTTAAGTTCTTTAAGGTAGAGACTATATTATTACTATTATTTTTATAGAGTTGTAAGATATAGTAAAGTACACACATCCTAAGTGAACAGTAATTCAATTTCTTTTTACCTGCACAGAATGTATAATAGGACACATTTTTATTCCATGGTTAAAATCCAGATCAAGAATTTAAGCATTTCAACAACCCAGAAGGCCCCTTTGCCTCTTTCCTGTCAAAACCATTCCTGTTCAGAGGTTACCACTATTCTCATTTCTACCACCACAGATTCGTTTTGTCTGTCCCTGAACTTTATATAAATTGAATCCGAGTCTTTTGTGTATAGCTTCTTTCACTTACTGGTATACCTGTGAGATTCATGGTTTGGATGACATTGAATATCCAGCGCATTTTGGGGAGAGGATGCCCATTAACCACACATCCATGTTGATGTGGATCGGTGGTTCATCCTTTTTATTAATGTAGAGTACATCATTATATGAATGGAATACAACACAATGTACTTATCCAGGATACTGCTGACAAACATTTGTGTTGTTTCCCAATTTCTAGGTATTATGAATAAAACGGCTATGAACATTCATGTACAGGTCATTTGGTGGGTATATGTAATCATTTGTCTTGCGTATACCAAAGAGTACAACTGCTGGGTCATTGGGTAGATGTGCCCCTCTCTGGTAGAGGACACACTGCTGTCTTAATCACCCTCTGGCTTTGTTTTGTAATTTTATTACATTTGTATTGGTTTTGCATGTTTCTGAATTTTATATAAATGGAATCATACCGTGTTTATTCTTTTGTGACTTGCTTTTTCACTCAATGTTTCTGAGATTTGTCCAAATTAATGTGTGCAGCAGTAGGGCATTCTTTTTCCTTGCTGTATAGTGATCCTTTGAATATAACACAATTTATTTTTCTATTTTGCCCCACTGGTCATTTTATCTACCCCTGTGTCTGATCCCCTATGAGCTATTCTTGGTCCTTGTGCTTCCATACAGATTATAGAATTAGCTTGTCAAGTTCCACCAGTAAAAACCCCTTTGAGATTGTGAATGGAACTCACTGAATCTATAGATCAGTTTTGGGGAAATATACATCTACATGAAATTGCATTTTCCAGTTAATTCCATTTTGGTCTGACAGCAGACATTGTATAATTTCTATTCTATTAAGTTTGTTAAGGTATTTTCTATGGCTCAGAATGTGGTCTATCTTCGTAAATGTTCCATGTGAGCTTCAGGAAAATGTGTATTCTGCAGCTGTGGAGGCAGTCTATAGGTGTCAGTTATATCCAGTTGATTGATGGTGTTGTTGAGCTCAACTATCCTTGAAAAGACACCACAATGAAAGATTGAACAAACAACAATAAGAGTTGAGAATTAAAATAATAGCATTTTAAAAACAATTTCAGAGAAGAGCTGGAAGGTAAAAATCTCTCAAAAATTAGAAAAAGACAATAAGAGAGAAGAGAGAAGAAAATCAGAGGATAAATCCTGTTCTCTCTGGATTTAACAGATGCTGGGCTTAATCAGAATTCAAGAGAGAACAGAGAAAATGGAGGAAATTTTCTGGAACTGAAGGTCGTACATCTCCACCTACAGCACAACAAATAATGACACACTGGAAGGCATCCTACTTATGAACCCATCGAGGCCTTGTTTGAGTTAGGTTAGACTATACAAAGGAAAAGGAATGATCCTTCTTTGTCTCCACTGTCTCCTCTTTGCATCCTTAGTCTTTTCAAGAGTACGAAACGATTGGGAAAAAGTTATCTCCAAGAGAGAAATCACTGAGGTTATCATTCTAGACCAGAGATTTATCTTTTTCTATCACTTTTATTCATTCACTTACTCTTCAAATAGACTGCCTACTGTGTGTTTGGTGTTATTACCCAAGGACAAAAATAAAAGCCCAAGACTTTTATTATAGGGATTCTTCGCAGGAATCAATGGATCTAAGGGGGGCTCTGAACGGGCTTTAGAGAACTAGTAAAAGCCTAAAATGACACAAAATCGTGTGTGTGTGCATTTTTCCAAGAAAAGATTCATAGCTTTCATCAGATTCTCAAAGGAGTACAAGATTGAAAAAAAAAAAAAAAAAGGAAAATAGTTTTTCCATGATGATATGACAACTGAGTGTGTGTACAAGCATGCACAAGAGCATGGGTGGATAAAGTGAAGAATATATATATTTAAAAAATATTTTTATTGATTTCAGAGAGGAAGGGAGAGGGAAAGAGAAATAGAAACATCAATGATGAGAGACAATCATTGCTTCCTGCATGCCCCCAGTACTGGGTATTGAGCCTGCAACTGGCCATGTGCCCTGACCAGGAACTGAACCATGACCTCCTGGTTCATAGGTTGATGCTCAACCACTGAGCAACACCAGCTGGGCTAAAGTGAAGAATATTTTGTCAGATTTTATAATAGCTCAGATTCTGACTAGACACTAGTGATAAGCCTTAACACCATCAATCTTTACAAAGTTAAACCCATTTCTGTTTCCCTAAGTTACTACATCAAGGTAAACCTATCCTTTAAGATGAAAAACAACCTGTACTTTAAGGACAAATAAAAGATTGTGTGCATATGTGTGTGTGTTCATGTGTGTATATCAGTCAGTCAGATCAACTGAAATCAATGAATTTGATATAGTGACTTTTAGGCTCTATTCAAAAGGAAATATAAAGCCTCATAGGGCTTTGTAGCTATTCTCTGACACAAAAAAAACATCCAAATTAAAATCCAACCTTCCTATGACAGCCAGATTAATCTTTTAAAATGTCATTTTCATCATGACATTCCTTTCTTCTCCTTCTATTAATCAAATCTTAATCTCAAAAGACTCATCTTAAGGCTTACCTTCTCCATATTTAAAGTATCTTTAAGCGTCTAAGTCCACACAACAATTTGTCCCTTCTCCTTAATATTCACCTGAGAAACTTAGGTACTACCTGGGCTTCAACCCCAGAGATTCCAATTTAGGTGGTGTGGATGAGACCCATGAATCTCTGCATTTTTAAGGTTCACTGGTGATTCTAAAATACTTGTAGGTTTGGTTTTCCAGATTTGTGGTATGAATAGGACACAAAGTGTCCTGAATTAATGTTTAACCATGCAGGCAGCCCTACCATAGCACCATTCTCACAGTACTTATCACATTACTAAACTCCTTGAAGGTAGAAACCACTAGAATAGTGATGGCGAACCTATGACACGCGTGTCAGAGGTGACACGCGAACTCTTTTTTTGGGTTGATTTTTCTTTAATGGCATTTAAATATGTAAAATAAAAATCAAAAATATAAATCTTTGTTTTACTATGGTTGCAAATATCAAAAAATTTCTATATGTGACACGGCACCAGAGTTAAGTTAGGGTTTTTCAAAATGCTGACATTCCGAGCTCAAAAGGTTCGCCATCACTGCCTTAGAAGCTAATGTAGTTTAGGAATATAGCATGTGTACAATAAAAGTTTACCAAATTAGTGAACAAGGGCTCTGAAGCAGGACAGATTTAGACTGCAATCCTGTTACCTTCACCTTAGACAAGTTATTTAATTCTAAGCTTTGGTTTACTTCTCTGTAAAGTAGAGATAACAAGCCTTATGTGACAAAAATTTTTAAGGATTAAATGAATTAATGTATGTAAAACATACATACTCCCTGAGACATGGTAACAAGTGTTAAACACCTGGTCCACTCCCTTAAAAAAAAAAAGGCCATTAACCAAATTTTTTTGTACCCTCCACATGACCTAGCACTGCATTCTATAAACAGGACACAATTAATAAATATCTGTTACCTTAACTATATCAAAAACCAATTGCCTCTTAGACATTCCACACATACCAGGTATGTGGGCCCTGAGATGCTTCTGGAGATAGATCGCAGAGCATAACATAAATTCATTATGTATAAAACAGTGGTGCCCTGCCATCTTCATTTCCAACCATCTGCCTCACTTTTGAATATTCCCACAGAAGTCACAAGCACTCTCTTATGATAGAGCTTATTAGGAGCTTGAGAAAGTGATTGTTGTGTTTTCAAGAATTCCGTTTGTTTCTTTTCTTACACAACTCATTCTGGTATCTATGTGACTTAATTAGTTACTCCATAGGAATAAGTCTTGAGAAAAAAATACCAGCAATAGTCTATTACACCATCCCTCCTTTATATATATATGTTTTTTTCTTTTTCTTTTCGTCCCTCCTTTATAAAAGATAGACCTGAATATAATAAACCACTGAAACCCCTAATAAGCGAATTTCTGATGCCACCTTCAAAATATTTCTTCACTATGAATAGCTTTACTTGAGTGTCTGACAATGTACATAAGGTTTGTACTCTTTGATGCTAGGGTGGTACTCAGGCAAAAACTAAGCAAGCATCAGATATCATTCTAAATCACTTTCAAAATTTGAGGAACCAGTCATAAAACAGAAATGAGTGATATTTTTTAAGTTACTGAAACAAACACATTGCTAAGCAGTTCCAATTGACTAAAAGATAGCAATAACTAAAAAAAAAAAAAAAAAAAGATCAAGGAAGATTTCAAGGGGAGTAATCAATCAATAAAATATGTCAAACCAAGGAGCTTCAAGTAAGTTTGACCAAATACTTCAAACTTACACAAATTTCTCTCTTAAATAGAGAACCATACTTTGGCCAAAGTTCTAAAAGTTCCTGTGCCAACAAGAAATTATTTCTATTCTTCTGACAAAGTTTTTATTTCAGCAATTAAAATACTACAGGTTGAGTACCAAATGCAGACTATGAGGCAGTTTTTCTTTTCACATAAAACTGAAAACTAAGAGTCCAATGCTAATATCCTCCAGGTAAATTTTACACATATCAAACTTTTAATTCAGTATTAGATGAGGTGAAGCTATCATTCAAACCACAATGATTCTATTTGCCCATGAATCTTAACAAATTTAAACACAGCCACAAAAAATCTAACCTATGTTACTTTAAGAGATTGCTGTTTTTTAAGAGGTGACTCTGCTTCCCTACATCTTTAACTTAATCTCTGATTAGAAATATAAAACATTTAAAACCAGGGGCCAATTATTTTCATTTAAATCACCCAGACTACATATTATACTCTACTTATTAATATTGTCCCTCAGCTAAATATTAACATTTGCTTTACAACAATTAATATCTGTCAATCAATGAGTCTTAGAATTTATTTAAATAAGTTAATTGTTCACAGAAAGGATCTAAGTTGTCTCAGGTTTCCAAACCCATTTAATAGCTTGCATGTTTCTTTTTTTTTAACTCTCTTTTGCTCTTTACTAATACAATTAAGCATGCTTAGGAAATAGTTTATCCCAAACACCAATTTCACTTACATTATCATGTTTAAAAAAACACAACATCTTCAACTCCCGGAAGACCCTTTTGCAAGAGACCAGATTCTGGAAGACGTTGGGCATCTTTTTGAGTGCTACTCTCTTTCCATCTCTTGGATCTGTTACTGACCTAAAGAAGCAATATTTGGAGGAGAGGGAAAAAAGACAAAGAAATCAATTCCAAACCTTGTTCTTTAATGTTTCAGAGTATGACAAATATCTTTATCTTAAAAACTCAACATTAAATCCACTTAATAATGCTTAAGGTGCCAGTGAGAAAGAAGATTAAAAAGAAGTACATACCTATAATCAAAGGGAATGTTTAGCCCACACAATTCATTTGCCATGCTTTTTCCTTTACTTATTTTTAGAAAAGCAAGCAAGAATTTATTGACAGCAGCAAAAACACACTTAGGACAGCGGAACAGGAAGGGCATAGCAGAAGCAGCAGGAGAGCCTAGGCTGGGCTGCTTTGGCTCACTGGGAAGTCAGAGAAAAGGGGCCCTTGGAGACAGGTTCAGCAGATTAGCCGGGACAAGCTGCCACTGTCCACTGCTCCCCTGGTTGCAAGTCTTGTGGGGCCCCTGAAGTTTAAGAGATATGTGCTTGTGAGGGAAGGAGAGGGGAAAGGAAATGGCACGGGCGTGCTCCCTGGAGGGAGAGTGCCACTTGTTCCTTTATTTTTAATCCCTGTCCAAATGTTTATAAACAGTTACTTTTTCTGAGATGTTACTTAGCAATACATTTGCGATGGGAGGACTATTAGTGGCAAAGACATTTTAAAGATGGGAGGAAAAAGGTATAGAACATTAACATAATTGAGGTCAAATTAGTTTTATATGCTTTATTTTCAGAACCAAATTCAATATGGAAGAGATGTGCATTCAGATGTTATCACATTTAGTTCAACATATCTTTTAGTTTCTTATATAAATGAACAGCTTTTAGTAATAAGGGATTTCAAAATTTCAGTACCACCAGTAGTTGAACAGTGTCTCCTCATCAGAAGATTAACTGTCAGCTTCTGGCTGTAGCTTCTAGGTTATGATAACTTCTTTTGTTTCTCAGCTCTTGCTGTGATAGCTGCCTCTTATAATTACTATCTCTTTAATAGCTCAGAGTCCCCCTTTTTACTCATTTAGCCTTCTAACACCTGTAAAACCAATTCCCTGTATTTCCTTCCCTATGTTTAAAATACTAGTGTTGTTTCCATTTTTCTGAATGGACATAATTGATACAAATAGTTTTTTAAAAAATAATAAATTTGGTAAATATTGCCAATTGGCCATTTGGCAAATTGATTTTCCATAAATTAACATAAAGCTTTTACTTCCCTTCCACCAATCATCTATGAATAATTTACTAGAGGCCCAATGCACGAAATTCATGCAAGAGTAGGCCTTCCTTCCCCCAGCTGCCGGCATCAGCTTTCCTCTGGCACCCAGGACCCGGGCGTCCCTCTGGCTGCCAGCAGGCACCCGGGCTTCCCTCGCAACCCTGGCTTCATCTGGAAGGACGTCCAGTCTAATTAGCATATTACGCTTTTATTATTATAGATTCCTGTCAGGTTTATTTTGCTGCTTTTTATTTTGCTATCATTTCCAGCTACCATTATCTCTTAGTCATCCAATGCTTTGGGTGTCACTCCCAGATTTGTGTCATTTAAAAATCTGACCTGTAGCCCTGGTCAGGCAGCTTAGTTGGTTAGAGCATTGTGCTGATTACACCAAGATTGTGGGTTCAATCCCCAGTCAGGGCACGTATAAGAATCAACCAATGGCCGTTGCTGGTTTGGCTCAGTGGATAGAGCGTCGGCCTGCGAATGAAGGGTCCTGGGTTTGATTCCAGTCAAGGGCACGTGCCTGGGTTGTGTCTCGATCCCCAGCGGGGGGGCGTGCAGGAGGCAGCCAATCAATGATTTTCTCTCATCATTGATGTTTCTCTCTCTCTCCCCTTTCCCTTCAATAAAAATACATTTTAAAAAAGGAAAGAAAAAAGAATCAACCAATGAATGCACAAATAAGTGAAACAACAAATCGATGTCTCTCTCTCTTAAATCAATAAATGAAAGTTAAAAAAAAAAATTGGACCTGTATGTCATCGATGCCTTTACCTAAGCTATTAAAATTTAGGATAGAACTGAGAATAGATCTGTGCAACAGATACAACACTAGAAACCATGAGATTTACATCTAGTCATTAATCTTGGGTATGGTTATTGAATTATTTAATTAACTACAGTCACTGTTCATTTCTCTATTTTCCTTGCACACAAGGAAATCAGACATTCATCAAATTGCTTTCCTGAAAATAAAGAAATTCTATCTAAAAACCTACCTATCTAAAAACCATACCAAACTTCTTTATGAATACCATAGTATCTTAGTGAGCACTACTTCCTTTCTCAAGTGCTCACAAAACTCTTAAATGATGCACTCTAGTATTTTTAAATAGCATGAAGACTCTTCTTTCTTCTATTAATTGAAAATTTGGTAAAACCATTAAATATTATTATTTTTAACTCTTTAATAGCTTGAAAAGTAATTCCACTAGGCCAGTGGTCGGCAAATTGTGGCTTGGCAAACCGCGGCTCGCGAGCCACATGCGGCTCTTTGGCCCCGTCAGTGTGGCTCTTCCACAAAACACTGGCTCTTCCAAAAATTCCGACTTCTGCGCATGGGCCACGAAGTTTCAATTGCACTGTACGTGCACGTCCATACGTGGTATTTTGTGGAAGAGCCACACTCAAGGGGCCAAAGAGCCGCATGTGGCTCGCGAGCCGCGGTTCGCTGACCACGGCACTAGGCTAAGAAACCGAATATTCTTTTTTTTTTTTTGAGTCACCAGTGAAGTGTTTTTGTTTTTTTAAAATAATTTTTATTGTTGGAAGTATTACATATGTCCCTGTTTTTCCCCCATTGACCCCCTCCAGCCTGCCCCCACCCCCCAGAAGACCTAATATTCTTGACAGTTTCTTAAAAAATACCAACCAAACAAAATGAAATGGAACCCAATGTTTGGGAGAACATATTCGCCAGTCTGATAAGGGGTTCGGCTCCAAAATATATAAAGAACTTATACAACTCGGCACCAGGAAGACAAACAATCCCATTAAAAATGGGCAAAAAACTTAAATAGACACTTCTCCAAAGACATACAGATGACCAATAGACATGAAGAGATGCTCACATCACTAATCATCAGGGAGATGCAAATTAAAACCACAATGAGGTATCACCTCATGACTGCCAGAATGGCTATCATCAATAAAAAAACAAACAAGTGCTGGAGAGGATATGGAGAAGAGGGAACCTTAGTGCACTGTTGGTGGGAATGCAGACTGGTGCAGTTACTGTGGAAAACAGTATGGAGCTTCCTCAAAAAAAAAAAAAAATGGAACTGCCTTTTGACCCAGCAATCCCACTTCTGGGTATACATACTAAGAATCCCAAAACACCAATTAGAAAGAATATATGTACCCCTATGTTCATAGCAGCGTTATTTATAACTAGAGGCCTGGTGCACGAAATTTGTGCACAGGGGGGGTCAGGAGGGTTGTGTGTCCCTCAGTCCAGCCTGCACCCTCTCCAATCTGGGTCATCCCTCTCACAATCCAGGACTGCTGGCTGCCAACCACTCGTCCGCCTGCCTGCCTGATTGCCCCTAACTGCTTCTGCCTGCCAGCCTGGTCACCCCCAACCACACCCCTGCCAGCCTGATCGACACCTAACTGCTCCCCTGCTGGCCTGATTGCCCCTAACTGTCCTCCCCTGCTGGCCCAGTCACCCCCAACTGCCCTCCCCTGCCGGCCTGGTTGCCCCTAACTATCCTCCCTTGCAGGCCTTTCCCTGATGGCCATCTTATGTCCACATGGGGGCAGCCATCTTGTGTGTTGGAGTGATGGTCAATTTGCATATTACCGCTTTATTAGACAGGATAACCGAAATCTGGAAACAGCCCAAGTGCCCATCAGTAGATGAGTGGATAAAAAAGCTGTGGTACAGCCCTCAATGGTTAGAGTGTCAGCCCAGTGAAAGGTTGAGGGTTCAATTCCCAGCCAAGGGCATGTAGGTTTGATCCCGGGCCTGGATGGGGCATGTACAGGAGGTTTAGAGAAGATGTTTCTCTTTCTCTCTTGGTCTCTCTCTCTCTCTCTTCCCCACCCTCCCTCCCACACTCTTTAAAAATCAATGGAAAAAATATCCTTGGATGAGAATTTTAAAAAATTTTATTTACAAAATGGAATACTAAGAGTATGTAAAAGAGAAGGAACTCTTACCCTCTGCGACAGCATGAATAGACCTGGAGATTATTATGCTAAGTGAAATAAGCCCATCAGAGAAAGACAAATACCAAACGATCTCACTTGGAATCTAATGAACCACATAAACTGACTAACAAAATAGAACCAGAGGCATGGATATATGGAAATGTTAGACGGATAAATGTCAGAGGAAGGGGGCTGAGGGGACTGAATAAAGGATTAGCTTAAGAACATATATGCATAGCTTCTGGACACAGACAATAGTGTGGTGAGGGCCAAGGTTGTGGGGGCGGGGGGAGGACTTGGTGGAGGTGGGCAAAGGGGTGAGGGAGTGGGGGACATCTGCAATAGTGTCAACAATAAAAAATTTAAATTAAAAAAAAAAAAGAAATCCAAGATCCACAACATTGCTTAAATTCCATATAAACTACGAAAGTAAAATAGGAAGGAAACGGAATCTATTTAATTCAGGCTATTAAAAATATGTTTTCTGTTTAAATATATCACTCTGTAGATAAAAGCTAGAAGAGAAAAAATGTCAATGAAATGGCAAGAAAGGAAAATTTTGGATCACGCATTGCATTTAATTGCCAATGTCTCTTGAATCTTCTTTAGTCTATGACTGATTACTTAGCACTTCTTTGTCTTTCATGATATTGCCATTTTTGAAGAGTATAGGCCAGTATTTTGTAAACTGTTCCTTAACTTGGGTCTCTCTGGTGTTTTCTCATGATTAGAACAAGTTATGCATTTTTAACAGGAATAACACAGAAGGTGTGTGTGTCTCCTCAGTGCATTCACATTAGGAGACACACGATACCAATTTTCCCCATTACTGTTGATTAACTTTGATTACTTGGATGAGGTGTCTGTCAGGTTTCTCCACTGCAAAGTTACTATTTTTTCCCCTTTTAACTGTGTAAATATTCTTTTTCTGATCCAATTTGACCTACTGCCTTTAGTATCCATTGGTGATTTTTGCCAAAATCAATTATTACTATGACTGCTAATTGGTACTTTAATAATTTTAATACCCACACAATAAATATTTGTTCTTACAAGGTTAGTACTGTGCCTTGTTGTTTTAAGGTTAAATTCACAAAGCAGCCTTTTATTTTATTATTCATGCAAAAGTCAGTCATGCCTGTGGCTGGTAACAATATAACCCTAATGAATGTGAATGGCTGTGCAGTAATTTCACGCCATGTTGAGTTTGTTCTCTCTTAACTTGAGGTAGCAGATGCTTTAATTCAGCACAAATAGTACCACAGAACTCAGATAAGTGTGGAAGCCTGTTACACAGGAATTCTTTTATTTTCTTTGTTACTGAAAGGCTTCCTATGCTTAGTTTCTCTGCTGCTGGAATACCCTGGTTATTCCAACTGCACTTGTTAGAAGTTCCAGCTGTAGAGAAAAGGAACAACATTTAGGGCAAATTTCTTCATTTCAGAAAAAAAAATAGCCTTCAAACAACTCACTTACCAGTAACTTATTTTCTCTACTAAATACTAGATGCCCTAAATAAAACAGTGCATCTGTCCTTTCATCTGATTACCTTCATGGGCATTCAAGTTATACTAACAATATTTACTTTCTAAGTTTTAAATTAATGTTTGATTCTACAAACACTATATTAATGCCTGGATTGCGGGCTCAATCTAGTATGGGGAGTGCAGGAGGCAGCCGATCAACAATTCTCTCTCATCATTGATGTTTCTCTCTCTCCCTCTCTGAAATCAATAATAATAATTTTAAAAAAGTACAATACCAGAAACACCAATCAGAAAGGATATATGCACCCCTATGTTCATAGCAGCACAATTCACCATAGCTAAGATCTGGAAACAGCCTAAGTGCCCATCAGTAGATGAATGGATTAGAAAACTGTGGTACATCTACACGATGGAATACTATGCTGCTGTAAAAAGGAAGGAACTCTTACCATTTGCAACGTCATGGATGGAACTGGAGAGCATTATGCTAAGTGAAATAAGCCAGTCAATAAAGGAAAAATACCACATGATCTCACTCATTCATGGACAATAGAGACCATTATAAACTTTTGAACAATAATAGATACAGAGGCAGAGCTGCCTCAAACAGATTGTCAAACTGCAGCGGGAAGGCTGGGGAGGGTTGGGGGGCAGGAGGTAGGGGGGTAAGAGATCAACTAAAGGACTTGTATGCATGCATATAAGCATAACCAATGGACATAAGACACTGGGTGATAGGGGAGGCTAGGGGACTGTCTAGGGCGGGGGGATAAAATGGATACATATGTAATACCCTTTGTAATACTTTAAGCAATAAAATAAATAAAAAAAAAATAAAAAAAAATAAAAAAGTACAATACTGAGACCAGGAAGCTTTTTAGATCTGGTGTCATTTTTATTGTCGTTTCCAGGAAACTGTGACCATTGCCACAAATCTACTTAAATTACTGACAAGCAGAAGGGTTGGAATGAAACAGAGTGAAACTTATTATGGGGATACTTTCTTAGACACTAGATCCGTGATTTTTAACTGCTGAGCCGCAAGAATTTTTTAAATATGCAATACATGACTATTTGGTCAGGAGCAAGAACCTCCTTTCCCTTAGATTGTCAAATAAAAAAATGTCAACAGACAACACAACAATAGCCATCTAGTGTGAAGGAATCAAAATTATACCAATTCTTGTTAGACTGGCAAAAGTTATATTTTTCGATGTGCCTCAGAATTTTAGCAATCAATTTATGTGTGCCATGAGATAAAAAAAAAAAAAGGTTGAAAATTGCCAAACTAGAATGTTAAATTAATATAACTATTCAGTAAGAATCTCCAGTAAATTATATGTTCCTCATTCATTTTCTGTAAAGAATCTTTTTTCCACATGTTTTAAAAGCTTCAAAATTCATGTGTCTGATAAGGTTTTTAACTATATTCAAAGCAAATAAATAACTTATATTGCAAATAAATAACTTATAATGCGAATGCTTCCACTTGGATTAAGAAATCAGGTTCTTATAATTCTAGTCACATAAACTTGTAATCAGTAATCTTCTATTTTTTGCTAAACATACAATTACTATGTCAACTGTACTAATACAGTACATATCTCAATAATAGAACCTAACTAGACTCTAAATATTTAGATTATTGCTTTCATGTTCATTTTAAAATTCACTTCCTTAAAAGTTATATTTACTTGTATTTAGATTAAATCTGCTTGAGAAAATAGCAAACTATAAGGCAAAATTTCTGACAACAAAGTCTAAAAAATGTATTTTATTTGTAGCTTAATGTTTGTTATATGTTTAAGGATACTACAGATTAGGGAATAAGTAATTTATTTTTATGTCTCTTTCTAATCAGAATTTTAACAGGCTTTCGTTTGTGTACACTCTTGATATAATTTACAGAGCTGCATATTAGTTAGGAGAACAAATCTTCTAAGCATCCCTGTCTCCACCCAAAAATACATTAAAAAATTCTCATCTTTTATATTTAATTTCTCCTATCAGTTAGGTTTTCTAATTTTTTTAATGTTTATGTAAATTTGGTATTTGCTGAATTAGCTCTATACATAAATTCTTTTAAAAAATGTATTTTTTATTGATTGCAGAGAGGAAGGGAGAGGGAGGTAGAAACATCAATGAGAGAGAATCAATCATTGATCAGCTGCCTCCTGCATGCTCCCCACTGGGGATCTACCCAGCGACTCAAGCATGTGCCCTGACCAGGAATAGAACCATGACCTCCTGATTCATAGATCGACGCTCAACCACTGACCCATGCTGGTCAGGCAAAAGATTCTTTTCCCTTTTTAAAAAAGATACTTATAAAATGATCCCCAAATTTGTTAATCTGAAATTATAAGAAAAAAACACCTTATACAATAGCTAAACCAAAGCAGTGAAATAGTTCATTCTTTTCCTCATAGCCTCATACTACTGATGAGAAGAAAAACAGCTATATTTAACTGAGTTAAATATGAACTTAAACATTCTTTAATGATATATTTAAATAAGTAGAAATAGCAATGATCCCAGCAGGTGACATAGTACTGGGCCATTCTGATCTGTACTGAGACACCTAGAGGTGCTAATAAAGAAAGAGTAAGGCCCCTAGCTGGTTTGGCTCAATGGATAGAGCATTGGCCTGGGTTCGATTCCAGTCAAGGGCACATGCCTGGGTTGTGGGCTTGATCCTCAGTAGGGTCTGCAGGAGGCAGCCGATCAATGATTCTCTCTCATCATTGATGTTTCCATCTCTCTCTCCCTCTCCTTTCCTCTCTGAAATCAATGAAAATATATTTTTAAAAAGAGGTGGAGTAAGTTACAGGCATGCATCCAATATCAGGCTGTCATATTTATTTTCAAATACTTATTACTAGTGAATAAGATCTAACTTTTAAGACCTCCTCAACTCCCTACCAATAATCATCGTTTAATTTAAAACATAGGTGAAAATCATTTTACACTAACTACTGTGGTCTTGTGAATATTTTATTGTTCTTAGACCACAAATTAATTAGTTCCATCCTTACTGCGGACAATGGGAAGCCATAGAAGTTATAGAGACTCTTTCTCCTCAGTCATTGTCAAATATCTCTGTGAGGAGTCTGACCGGCCTGCAGAAAGTTGCCACACTGTTCTTTTCAGCAGGGATCTTCTCATGTTAGAGAGTGAACATGACACAGTCTACTCTGCCAAGTTTAGGAAGTTTTTATGTCCACTAGCCACACCCCTCTCCTAGAAACAGAACTATGAATACTGTAGGGGCAGGAAAACCAGTTGCAATGAAGAACAGATTTCAGCCACAGAAGAAAACAATTCATCTGCATCTCCTTGCATTTTAACACTTTTGGCAATAAGAGGTTAAAGGGTAACCAAAACTGAAACAATGTGACACAATGTGCTTGCTTTTAATCCCATTGATGATTTCCTGATAGTTAAAAAATTAAAAACAGCAGTTTTTGTTGTACATTAGAGGTTTATAAATATTGAAGACATCAAATGAAAGAACAGTTTTATTCACATGGTTTATAACAATAATGCCAATGTCAAAAATTGTAAAGAATTTAGAAATGAAAAGTTCATATAATAAGAAAAAGTTATTTTTAATTACCATAGAAAGTGTTTTTTATCATTTAGTATTTTAATAGCTAAGCTAATATTTATTAAAATATTTAGGAAGTAAAGATTTACTTAGGAAGTAAATACTGTTAGTATAACTTGAATGCTTATTAAGGTAAGTTGAAATTATTAAATTACTTAACAAAATGTAAGTCCCAAAATGCTGTTAAAAGCAAACTGTCTGAACATGCCAACCAAAATACCAGTAAAAATTCACTTTTGAAACAGTGAAATTTGGATATGGCTTGGAATTATGGTTATAAATAAAATGGCCACATATTCTAGATGTATACTTAATTATATATAGATGAAAAGACATCAGATCTAAGATTTGTTTTAAAATACTTCATTAAGTATTATTGACACAAATAAAGCAAATCTTGGTAATTATTGAATTACTAGAGGCCCGGTGCATGAATCTGTGCATGGGTGGGGTCCAGCTGGCCTGCCCCAATGGGGGCCCATCGGGCTGGGCTGGCCGGTGGAAGGGGCCATGAGCAGTTGGCTGGCCGGCCCCTGATTGGGGTGTTGGGGGCCCTTTGGGGGCAGGGCCAGCTGGGGGGAGGGGCCGATCGGGGCCCAGATCAGGCTGGTTGGCTGCCATAGTGCACATCATAGCCACTGGTTGTTCTGGTTGTTTGCCATTCTGGTTGCTGGGCTTTTATATATATATATACATTAGTGGGTATAATGGGATCTAACTCCTCAAAAGTAAAGGAATTGCAGGTTTGAAATTTTTCAAAATAAAATTAAAATAAAAAAATTTAAAAATACAAAAAATACTACTTACAGTGTCAATAATACCCAACATTGTAGAGTAAAGCTAACAAAAGCTATGCATGACTTCTCACACGCAAAGACTAAAAAAAAAAATTAGTGAGAAATTAAAGACATAAATAAGTGGAGAGACATGCCATATTCATGGATTACAAAACTCAAATATTGTAAACATTTTCATTATCCCCAAACTAATTTATAGATTCAATGAAATCCTAATCAAAATCCCAACAGGTTTCTTTTTGTGAAACTACACAAATTAGTTTGAAAGTTTTTTATAAAAATGCAAATATGCCAAAGACAGCAAAGATACGCTTTAAAAAAATAAGGTGGGAAACACTGCTCTTCAGATATAAACATCCTATCTAATAAAAGAGAAACATGGTAATTAGCATACGTCCGCTACCCTTCCCATTGGCTAATCAGCAAGATATGCAAATTAACTGCCAGCCAAGATGGCGGCCGGCAGCCAGGCAGCTTGAAACTAACATGAGGCTTGCTTGCTTCAGTGATGGAGGAAACCAATGTTCCCCGCCTGCCTTGCCGGCCTCTGAGCTTGCAGTCTGAAACACTGTTACAAATATAGAAGCTAAACAAAACCCCAGAAACCTGCTTTTAGCCAGCCGGGATCTCAGAGCTAGAGTTGATAGTGTTTCGATAATAGAACCCAAACAAACCAGATACCTGCTTTCAGCAGCAGAGGCCTCAGAGCTGGAGCCAGAGCTAAAGCTGGCCCAGAATAAAAAAGAAAAAGAAAAAAAGGAGCAGTTGGGAGCTTCAGTCACCCGCCAGCCTGCAAACAGCCCTCAGCCCCTCACCCAGACTGGCCAGGCACCCCAGTGGAGAACCCCACCCTGAAGGGTGTGTGACCAGCTGCGAACAGCCATCATCCCCTCACCCAGGCTGGCCAGGCACCCCAGTGGGGACCCCCACCCTGATCCAGGACACCCTTCAGGGCAAACCAGCCAGTTCCCACCCGTGCACCAGGCCTCTATCCTATATAGTAAAAGGGTAATATGCCACCCAGGACCGGGATCAGCGGAGCCGCAAGGCCTCCCAGCACCGGGATCAGTGTGACAGGGGGCAGCGCCCAAACCCCCTGATCGCCCTGTGGCTCTGTGTGTGACAGGGGGCGGTGCCCCAACCCCCTGATCAGCCCTGCTCTGTGCCTGATAGGGGGGAGCTCCCCAACCCCCTGATCGCCCTGCGGCTGTGTGTGTGACAGGGTGCGGCGCCCCAACACCCCCCCACGGGCCCTGCTCTGTGTGTGATGGGGTAGAGCCATAACCTCCCCATCGGCCCTGCCCTGAGTGTGAGAGCGGCGGCGCCCCAACCCCCTTATCGGCCCTGCTCTGTGGGTAATAGAGGGTGGTGCCCCAACCCCCCATCCACGGGCCCTGCTCTGTGTGTGATGGGGTAGAGCCATAACCTCCCCATCAGCCCTGCTCTGAGTGTGACAGTGGCGGCGCCCCAACCCCCTGATGGGCCCTGCTCTGTGCGTGACAGGGGGTGGCGCCGCAACCTCCCCATCGACCCTGCCTTGAGTGTGACAGGGGGAGGTGCCCCAACCCCCCAATCGGCCCTGCCCTGAGCGTGACTGAGGAGGCATCGCAACCTCCCGATCCGCCCTGCTCTGTGCATGACAGGGGGCAGCGCCCCAACTCCCCAATCGGCCCTGCTCTGAGCCTGACCAGGGGCTGCACCTAGGGATTGGGCCTGCCCTCTGCCACCCGGGAGCAGGCCTAAGCCAGCAGGTCGTTATCTCCCGAGGGGTCCCAGACTGCGAGAGGGCACAGGACGGGCTGAGGGAGCCCCCGCCCCCCGAGTGCACAAATTTTTGTGCACTGGGCCTCTAGTCCTATATAATAAAAGCCTAATATGCTAAGTGTCCAGTCATCTGTTCAACCAATCAAAGTCTAATATGCTAATGATATGCTAAGGCTGCTAACCACTTGCTATGAAGTGCACTGCTCACCAGGGGGCAGACAGTCAACGGTTGACCAGTCGCTATGATATGCACTGACCACCAGGGAGCAGACGCTCTGACCGGTAGGTTAGCTTGCTGTTGGGGTCCGGCCATCAGGGCTAAGTGAGACGGGTTGGACATGCCCTGGAGCCCTCTTGCGGTCCCTCCCTGTTTGGCCAACCTCCTGCATCCCTCATCGTGCACTGATGGGGTCCCTTGGCCTGGCCTGTGAGAGGGTGCAGGCTGGGCTGAGGGACCCCCCCACCAAGTGTGCGAATTTCATGCACTGGGCCTCTAGTCAACACTAATAAAAGAGAAAAATGGTAATTGGTGTACGAGCTACACCAACAAGATGGCGGTTAATTTGCATACGTAGGCACAATGCAGGGAGGCGAAAGGGAAAGCAGGAAGAAGCCCCCTGCCACTGACAGTGATCAGAAACCCAGGGGGGAGCTAAGAGCTGGGGGGCCGCCTTTGCCCTGCCCCCCAGCCATGATCGGAGAATCAGGTGCCTTTTCCGCCCTGGCCAGTGATAGCAGGAAGTAGGGGTGGAGCCAGCAATGGGAGCTGGGCACGGTCGAAGCTGGCAGTCCCAGGAGCTAGGGGTCCCTTGCCTGGGCCTAAAGCGAAGCCCACGATCGCGGGGCCGCTGCAGCTGTGGGTCCCCGCTGCCCGGGCCGGTTGCCTAGGCCAGAGGCGTCAGGCCTGGGCAAGGGGCTGATCCTGCGATTGGAGGGTGACGGGGGTCAACGCCTGAGGGCTCCCAGTATGTGAGAGGGGGCAGGTTGGGCTGAGGGACACCGCCCCCCCACACACACACCCAGTGCACAAATTTCGTGTACCGGGCCCCTAGTTTATTATAAAACAAATTTAGACTATAATTTTGGTGCAATATACCAATGAAAGAGAAATATGACCCAGAGATATTCTCACATAGAAAGGCACTTGACTTACCATAAAAGTGTCTCTGCAGTTGGGAACACTGTGCCTTAGACTGTTTCTCAGCTTCAAACCCATCTGTCTAAACAGTGCTCTGTAATACTGGGGCTAAGAGTGAAAACCAGTTTGATTTTGCCAACTAGCTCCATGTTAAGCTCTGCCCATAGAGGGCTTCAGAGGTGACTGCAAGGCTGTAGAAGGAAAAAAGCGACTTGCTCTTTCCTGCAGGCTTCCTGTCTGTCTCCTGTTCTATGTCACTCTAACAGTACTTCATTCCCTGAAGTGATAGTGCCTTCCTGTAACAACAGGTAAACCCAGTTAGTTTTACCAACACTTGCAGAACCAGCCTCACTGCATCCTCCACCCCAGATACCAGCACTAGGGAGTTAGTATCCTTTTCTTAGATGTCTAAATTTCTGCTCCATGGGGTTCCTAAGTCTTAAAAATTCCAAGCTCTTCCCTTTATTTCTCCGGTTGTAGGGATGGTACCTGTTACCTCCGTGTTACCTATTGTTCTCTGTCTTTTTACATACCTACAATTTTACTTTACATTTTAATT
The DNA here is from genome assembly GCF_963259705.1 of Myotis daubentonii. Taxonomy (NCBI): domain Eukaryota; kingdom Metazoa; phylum Chordata; class Mammalia; order Chiroptera; family Vespertilionidae; genus Myotis; species Myotis daubentonii. The sequence goes on from NC_081855.1 coordinate 25,627,283, forward strand.
ACAATCAACTTTAAAATTAATTAACAACTCCCCCCCCCCTCCATATTAAACTGTTTAAATAACTGATATAATTACTTTTCTGATTGGACCTTGACAAATACAACATTCTTTTCAATATATGGTACTGGAACAACTGGATAGGCATATGAAAAAACAGAATGAACCTTCATTCCTAATTCACACACAAAAATAAATTTAGATGAATTGTAGATATAAATGTGAAAATCAAAATCACATAGCACTGAGATGATAACATACAGAAGAATATTTTTATGATATTGGGGCAGGGAAAGAATCTTCAATAGGACACAAAAAGTGTTAATCATAATGAAAAATTTTTATCTCTACATTGTTAAGAAAAATGCAGCCTGGCCAGTGACCTAGGAACCAAGAGGTCACAGTTCGATTCCTGGTCAGGGCACACACCTGGGTTGCAGGCTCGATCCCCAGTAGTGCACTGGCAGGAGGCAGCCAATCAATGATTCTCTCTCATTATTGACATTTCTAGCTCTCTCTCCCTCTACCTTCCTTTCTGAGCTCAATAAAAAAATTTTTTTTTAAAAGAGTAAAAATGCAAGTCACATAGAAAATGCTTGTAGCACACACATAAGGAACAAAGGGCTTTTAATCAGATTCATACAGAACTCCTACAAATCAATTTTTAAAAAGGGCTTGAATAGGCATTTTATAAAAAAAGGATAATCCAAATGGCCACCAAACATATGAAAAGGATCTTAACCTCATTAGTCATTTGGGAAATCAAAATTAAAATCACAATAAGAACATATTATACAACCACCAAAGTGACTAATATTTAAAAGTCTGAGCATACCAAATGTTTGATTGTTTGGTGAAAATGTAACGCAATGGAAGTTCTTATAGACTACTAGTAGGAATGTAAATTGGTACAATCTTTGGAAAACAGGTTGGTTTTATATATTAAAATGAAGAATGTAAACACTGTGACCTAGCAATCTGACTCCTAGATATATACCTCAAAAAGAATGTGCACACCTATACACTAAAACACAAACAGGAGTGTTCAAGGTAGCAATATTTGTAATAGCCTTAAAACCAGACACAACTCAAATATCCATATAGTAGAATGGATAAACAAGTTGCTATATATTCATATAATGGGATATTTTACAGCAATTAAAATGAACTATCACTACAAGAAATACCATAGATGAATCTCACAAATATAAACTTTGTGATGCTAAATCACTGTACATTACTGTATGTGTGTTATTATATAACTAAAAAGGTAAAGACAAACTTCCCAGTTAAAGTTGAGCATAAAAAAGCATTTTAGATAACAATCTGTATAATGACTAATATTTAAAGAGGAAGATTCTTTTCTTTTTCCCAATAAAGATATACATCTATTCCAGTCCAATGGATTTTGCCATATCTTTTCTTGTGCCACTGGTTCATTCTGTAAAGAGAGTATACATAATATTTTTCTTATGTTTTGATAGAATTCCAAAGGAATTTGCTTGCTTAGAAAAAAAATAAATGTTTTCTTCATCATTACACAAGAATATGTTATTAAGAAGCATTCCACAGGAGAGTGCTGTCAGCAGAATTACAGTCCCACTCCTAATCTAATCACAATCTCCTAGCTTCTTCCATTGTGAAGCAAAATGCTGAAGCAGCTACATTATATATATGTGCTTCAGGTTTTTAATTAGTTAGCCTTTTAAAAGTAACCAAAACCAAAAATACTGCAAATACAAAACAGGAGGCAAGACTTCCAGCTGTGGTAAACTGAAGAGGTCAGCAAATCTCCCAAAACAACTACAGAACTCGACAAAAGTGTCAAAAGCAACCATTTCAGTCCTGAACACAACCAAAGTCAAATGAAAAATTTTAAAGTGTTTATTTATGAAAAATTGTCGAATTTGGGGTAAGAACAGTGGGAGTCAGTGGTGTTATTGCTTGGGGCTGCTCCTTACCTACCTTCCAGATCCAAACCAAGCACAATGCAATAGCTTACCTGGGCTGGGCTGGTCAGGAAAAACAGCTTTATTGTCAGGGGCTGCTGATGTGATTTGAAGTGAAGGGCAAAAACTACATACCCAGTGGCAATGAGAATAAAAGTATTAAATTCGACTGGAAAAGAACAAAGAAAGCCTACAGCTCTCCTAGCCTGAGGCTGCTGTCCCAGCTGGCAAGAGGGGTAGAATAGAAATTAAAATATTTAATAAGGAGATCCTGGAAATGAGAGCCATGGGGGGGCGAGGTAAATTACACACATCCCTGGCTAAGTGGAGGCTGCATATATGCTCAAAGCTGACCAAAGAAGAGGGCCTAAGCTCTCCACATACCGAGGCTGAATGGGAGGCTTCCCACACGTGAAAAAAACGTACAGAGAGGCTCAGCAGAAAATAAAAGCTGAGGCATACTTGAAAACTAGATGAGCTTCATAACACACTCACAGATGAATCAACAAAGGGTAGATAGAAGCCTTTCTGGCTCAAGGTATTTGAGAACATCCTTTAAACAATCACTGGCTGACCACTAAGCTATATAGACACAAGGAGGACCTCAAGAAGGCCAGGCTAAAAATAAAAAAATAATTAAAAAACAAAACAACTGAGCAGAGACTTCAGTGGCTGCACCTCACAGGGGAGAAAGATTCTAAATATTAAGCCCAATCAAGTTAATTAAATATAAGCAAACATACAAAATAATAACAATAATGACAACCTTCAGGGGTGGGAGAGGGGCTAGGAAGGAAATCAGATCGAGTTGTTAAAATATATCAGCGATTTTCAACCTCCTTCTTGGCACACATAAACTAATCACTAAAATTCTCCAGCACCAAAAACTGTATTATATATTTTTCTGATCTGACCAAAAAATATAGGTATAATTCTGATTCATTCATACCAGACAGCTATTGTGTTGGCTGTTGTCATTTCTTTATTTGACAAACTAAGGGAAAAAAGGTCACTGTCCCTGACTAACTAGTCAGGTATTGCATGTTTTTAAAAATTCTGGTGGATGCCCAGCCGGCGTGGCTCAGTGGTTGAGCATCAATGAACCAGGAGGTCACGGTTCGATTCCCAGTCAGGACACATGCCCAGGTTGTGGGCTCGGTCCCCAGTGGGGTCGTGCAGGGGGCGGCTGATCGGTGATTCTCTCTCCTCATTGATGTTTCTATCTCTCTCTCTCCCTCTCCCTTCCTCTCTGAAATCAATAAAAATATTTTTAAAAAAAGAATCTTGTGGCATACCAGGGTGCTTCTTGTAGAACCCTGGTTGAAAATCACTGCAATATATTATCAAATATATCCAGTTTTTAACAAAAAATTACAAGACATGTAAAGAAGCATGGCGTATAACACATACCAACTTTAAAAGGAATTTTTGGGATAAATACTTTATGTATATTCATTATATGAACAGAAATGATTTTAAAATGGTAATGCATAAAAAAAACCACTTTGTTCATACAAATAAAGCACACTATATAACAGAATTTAGTTGCAGATAATAAGTTCTGAATGCAAAAATATTCTAAAAACTAAAAAAATTTCAGAAATCATTCTTATTTGAGGTATGTTTTCAATAAAATAGGTACAGTGAGGCACACAAATCATTACTCTATGTATTTCACTTTAAAATGCAGGGTACACACTTTAAAATGCAGGGTACACACTTTAAAATGCAGGGTAAATTTTAGAAAACAGGTTTTTTGGGGAAAATGCAATGGCAAATACTGTAATTTACCCTTGATTTTTAAAATTGTGGCAAATAGAATAGAACAATAAAGGAAATGAAATAAATTACCCACAACAAGAACACCAAACATTGCAAACAATAATTTTTTTCATATGTTGGTGTTCTACCACAGGGCTGTATGCAGCCTTGGCTCTGGGCACTGAAGCCTACTGGCATGATGCAGGGAGCAAAATGGCTCTAAATGGCAGGGTTATCACAATTAGCTAACAATGTCTGCCTCCCACCCACCTGGGAAAATGCGGATGGGCTCAAATGTTGCTAGTAGGAGATAATAAGGGCTTTCTTCTATAGTGAGTCTATGGGTAAATCACCAGATCTTCATGGCTCACTTAACAAGGGATAAGGGGAGGATCTGGCTCCCCAAACACCTGGCAGGGGTATATCTGATGACCGAGACTTTACTTTTTCCCAAATCCATTTTTCACCAGCAAATGACACTTGCAACCCTCTGAAGAGTAATGCATATTTTCTCACATTTGGAAAGACAGTTAGCTGGAGGGAAGAAGATGAAAACACTACCTCAGGTTTAGACCTAAATCATACCAATTTTTGGATAAAACAACAACTTGAAATGTTTATATTGCCATTTTAAATATATGCAAATATTAATATAACTAGAAGCCTGGTGCACGAAATTTGTGCATGGGTTGAGCCCCTAGGTCTGGCCGGCCATCAGGGTGATCAGGTTCCCTGCCTCGCTGCCTCCTCCTTCCCTTGCTCCCTCAGTGGCCCGCCACTGGTCGCCTGCCATGTTCCACGCCGCCCCCTGGTGGTCAGTGCGTATCATAGCGAGTGATTGAACTCCTGGTTGAACTCCCGAGGGGACACTTTGCATATCAGCCTTTTATTATATAGGATATATAGACTATTAAATTAAAAACTATAAAATCTCAGGTAAAGAGGGATGCATTTGCTTCAGCCACAGCTCATGAGCTATGTTAGAGAAGCCACCTGTTACACCGCAGCTAGAATTTCAGGTGTGGATTACATGGTAGGAGGATTTTCAATTCTCCTTTGAGCTACTACAAATTTGAAACAGTGTTGGGTGAAAGGAGGTCCCTATTTCCTTTCTCTTCAGCTAAGACAGAAAACCTTGAACCAAGATTCATGGCAGCAATCAGAGGCATCATAAAAAAGGGTTGAATACAGAAAAATGGTCTTCTGCCTGGCATTTTACTGAGAAGAGGAGCATCTAACAAAACCACCTGAAGAATGGAAGGCTACCAAGTCAGGTGGAATTAAAGTGGGATGCAGCCCAGCATATGATGCTCAGTGGTTGAGCATCAATGTATGAACCATGAGATCATAGTTCGATTCCCAGTCAGGGCACATGCCCTGGTTGCAGGCTCAATCCCCAGTAGGGGGCATGCAGGAAGCAACCAGCCAATGATTCTCATCATTGATGTTTCTCTCTCTCTCCCTCTCTGAAATCAATAAAAATATATTTACTTTAGGGCGGGGGGATAAAATGGACACATATGTAATACCCTTTGTAATACTTTAAGCAATAAATAAAAAAATAAAAATAAATAAATAAATAAATAAATAAATAAATAAAAAGAATGGCCAATGTAGCTCCAATACTCATAAACTAAAATTAAAGGTCAATCTTCTTAATATCTGTTGTAAGATAATGTTTGGTTAACACTGCATTCTTTACCATTATGTCAGGGGAGGATCACTCTTCTCTCTTATGGTTTTAGTTCAAGGAATGGACCACTGACACTACATTTCAAAAACTAGGGACACTTTTCTATTTCAGGTCTTCTGTGACTCCAATTATATGTACATTAGTCCTCTTGAAGTTGTCTCAGCTCACTGATATCCTCTTAAATTTTCAGACTTTTCATATGTTTAATTTTTAATAGTTTCTACTGTTATGTTTTTAAGTTCACTAATAGAGTTGTCAAATAAGCTATTTACCTAGTGTATTTTTTATTTTCATTACAAATTTTATTTTGTTTGCTAAAACAATAAAAAAAAAAAGTGGGATCTAATAGTGCAACAACCTACACTAATAAAAGACAAAAATGTTAATTGACCGTACCTTCACCACACCCATCAGCCAAGCAGAAGAGTATGCAAATTAACCCAACAAAGATGGCCGTTAAATTTGCATACTGCAGGTGGAGCGGCACAGTGTGATCCACCTGCCCCGCCGCCCGCCAGGCCTGCAGTCCATGTGCGTACCCTGCCCCGCCGCCCGCCAGGCCTGCTGTCCCTGTGTGCGACCAGTCGGCTGGCGCCCCACCCTGCCCCACCACCCATCAGGCCTGCTGTGTGCGGTGGGCAGCAGGGCGGGGCCGTGTGGCAGAGGGCCTGCCATCTGTGACCCAGCGTGGGATCCGGGCCTGCCATCTGCTACCCGGGGAGCGGGCCTAAGCCAGCAGGTGGTTATCTCCCGAGGGGTCCCAGACTGTGAGAAGGCACAGGTTGGGCTGAGGGACACCCCACTCCCCCCACTAGTACACAAATTTTTGTGCATTGGGCCTCTAGTTTGTAATAGGAGTTCAGAGGAGGTGGCCATAAGAAAACCATAAAATGTGTTTAGAACTAGGACATCAGTCTGTTCTTAAATAGTTTCTTTCTTTTGCTACTTATATCCAAAATACCATCCCAGTGAAAAAGCAAGGTTTCCCTGAACCTACAGGGTTCCATGTAAAAAGATTTCAAGACTGTTACCTCCTATAGCAAATTCCTCCTACATGGATCCTGAATCTCTCCTTGAGAGCCTTGTTCTGCTTGTTGTCAGTTTCACCTCAGGAAAGATGAAACTAACCATCAAAATCATTAGAATAAAAAATGTCAAATCTGTCTGCCCCCAAAAAAGTCTATCTGAAAACTACCATTTGCAACATCTAATAAAGATAACTCAAACACAGCCCTGTCTTTCACTGACTGGCCCCACTTTGAAAAAGTAAAAATGATTATTTATATATAGCAATCTGTTACTGTGTCACATAAATCCACAGGAGACACAAATCAGAGAAATAAGAAACTCCCAAAGTCTAATTGAAAAGAGGCTAGATTACAGCCGTGGGAAACTACGGCCCGTGGGCCGGATCCGGCCCGTTCGGCTGTTCTATCCGGCCCGCGGAGCCGAAAGAGCGGAGGGTTCTCTTGCTCTCCCCTCCGCTCCTTCACCAGCAGCAGTGTTAACATGGCAACGTCGGGAAACACGGCCGCAGCTCCTTCTTCTGAGTCCAGTTTAAGAACCCATTGTGGCCCTCGAGTCAAAAAGTTTGCCCACCCCTGGAAAAGCAACTTTACATACTTCTATTCCAAGACCATATCTTAAAATCATCCCCTGCTCTTAGAGAATATAGTAGTTTTGGTGAACAATGTAATAAAGGGAACATCAGGCAGGAAACCTATTCATCATTAGACAAAGGGTTGAAAAGGAATTCTGAAGTGTTTCCCTTATTAAGTAGCAACTACAACCAATAATAAAAATAGAATATGAGTATACAACATGATAAATGTCTGAATCAAAAGATTAAGAGGTAAGCCCTGCCCAGTACTAGTATTGCTCCATGATTAGTGCATCACACGGAGCACTGAAGGGGAGTGGATTCAATTCCTGGTCAAGGGGTCCGGTGCTTGTGGGAGGCAACCAACTGATGTGTCTCTTTCTCTTTCTCTCCCCACTTCACACCCCTCCCCCCCGCTTCTCTTCCTCCCCCCTCCCACCCTTCCTAACTCCCTCCTTCCCTCTCTCCCTACCTAAAAAAAACAATGGAAAAATATCCTTGAGTGAGGATTAAAAAAAAAAGATTAATAGGTAAAATGGTCAGAATAAATTCTTCAAAGAGCTTATCAACCTTAAAACAATATCCCTCGGAACTTTAGTTGACCTACAAATTTGGTAAATTCAAGAAGATTATTAGATTTTTGCCTATTTTCAAAAGTATTTATTCAGAATTTGGTTTCAAAAGTTTGCCAGACATATTAATTTGCCACCACTGTGATAACCAGATAAAATTTAAAAACGAAGCATATTTCCAAATCCATTATTATCTCATTTGTAAACACACATAAAAATTCCCTTAAGCTATAGGACTTTAAATATGTAGCAACTATCTGAAGCAGTTCTTCTTGAACTTTTTTAAATATATGGCTGAATATAAACAACTTTCAAACAAAAATGTTCACATTACAAAAGTTCCAAAGTTCAGAAAAGTAAGAGCAGAAAGATTTGAACTCATAGTAAAAAGGCAAGCAATGCAATACTCTCAATGGTGGCTGGCTTATTAAGCTTCTGTACTTCCAGAGAGCAATCTACAGTACTCATATCACTCTCACACAACCTTTAAACAGTGTGAGTATGTGTGTGTGTGTTGTAAGGAACAGGGTAGGAATCACATAAAAGGAACTTCCCTCCACTTCACCTTAAGGGACAAAATGGTGACTTCTAAGCTCCCTATGTAAGACCAAAAACTAGAAGTGCTATTCCCTTTTCAAATGACTATTCTTTTTGTTTGTTTTTTAACAATATGTTATTGACTTCAGAGGAAGGGAGAGGAAGAGAAGATAGAAATATTAATGATGAGACTCATTGATTGGCTGCCTCCTTCATGCCCTCTACTGGGGATCGAGCCCACAACCGGGCATGGAATCAAACCTGGGACCTTTTAGTTCGCAGGCTGATGCTCTATTTACTGAGCCAAACCGGTTAGGGCTCAAATGACTATTCTTAAAAGTTTAAAAGTTCTCTAAAGAGTTAGCATAATGAAAGTAGAATAAATTTATCTACCATTAGAAATGCTTTACTATTCTGCTTTAAAAATCAAAGCCTTTTTAAATATCAAAATCATACCAAAGATTAAAAAGAATATATGGAAAATAGATCCTCAATGATTTAAGATACATAAGAATAAATCTAATAAAGGATGAGGATAGATAGGTAATAGATGGATATCCTATCTAATAAAAGAGAAAAATGGTAATTGGCGTACGATGATACCCTTTTCATTGGCTAATCAGGGCTATATGCAAATTAACTGCCAACTAAGATTGGCAGTTAACTGCCAACAAGATGGCGGCTAATTTGCATATGTAGGCACAATGCAGGGAGGCGAAAGGGAAAGCAGGAAGAAGCCCCCTGCCACTGACAGTGATTGGAAACCCAGGGGGGAGCTAAGAGCTGGGGGGCAGGGCAAAGGCGGCCCTGGGGCCGCCTTTGCCCTGCCCCCCAGCCATGATCGGAGAATCAGGTGCCTTTGCCGCCCTGGCCAGTGATAGCAGGAAGTAGGGGTGGAGCCAGCGATGGGAGCTGGGCACGGTCGAAGCTGGCAGTCCCAGGAGCTAGGGGTCCCTTGCCTGGGCCTAAAGCGAAGCCCACGATCGCGGGGCCGCTGCAGCTGCGGGTCCCCGCTGCCCGGGCCGGACGCCTAGGCCAGAGGCGTTAGGCCTGGGCAGGGGCAGAGCCTGCAACTGCGGGGAGCTGGGGGGTCCCCTGCCCAGGCCTGACGCCTCTGCCGGAGGCCTCAGGCCTGGTCAAGGGGCCGATCCGGTGATTGGTGATTGGAGGGTGATGAGGGTCAACTCCTCTGGCCGAGGCATCAGGCCTGGGTGGGGGGTGGAGCCAGGGATTGGGGGGATATGATGGTCCCCTTGCCCAGGCCTGAAGCCTGGGTCAGAGGCGTCAGGCTTGGGTGGGGGGTGGAGCAAGCGATCAGAGGGAGATGGGGGTCCCCTGCCCAGGCATGATTCCTGGGCCAGAGGCCTCAGGCCTGGGCGGGGGCCAGAGCCAGTGATCGGGGGGAGATGGGGGTCCCCTGTCCAAGCCTGACACCTCTGGCGGAGGCGTCAGGCCTGGGCAAGGGGCCGATCAGGCAATCGGAGGGTGATGGGGGTCTACGCCTCTGGCCGAGGCATCAGGCCTGGGCAAGGGGCAGAGCCAGCAATTGGAGGGTGATGGGGGTCAACGCCTGAGGGCTCCCAGTATGTGAGAGGGGGCAGACTGGGCTGAGGGACACTCCCCCCCCCACACACACACCCAGTGCACGAATTTCGTGCACTGGGCCCCTAGTAGATATATAAAAATGTAAAATTTTTCTGAAAAACACAAAAATTAACTTGAAGAAACAAACTAAACCACATTCCTGAAAGAGAAGAGTATGGCAGACTTTATTTTCCAAAAATGGCCACAATAATATTACCAGTCCCACATGCTCTTCAAAATCTCATCATTCCTCTCATGGAGAAATGGGTCCTACTTTCTTTATTTCCCTTGAATCTGGGGGATGGCTGTGACTAACAGTGTTATTTAAATGCTGTAATTCTCCCAAACATAAACTAGTCAAATAAAAATTTCTCTTTCAACCTTTGGAACTGAGCTACCCTGTAAGAAATGAGGCTATCCTGCAGCCACCATGCTGAAGTGACCACATACTGATAAGAGATTGCTGCTGAGCTCCAGCTGTTGGAATCTCAGCGTAGGTACCATTTATGTAAGAAAGCCTTCAGATGATTCTAGCCTTCAGCCTTGGAGCTGTCCACGCTAACACCAAATGGAACAGAAACTAGCTATCCCACTGAGCCCTCCTCACCAGAGTATAGATTCATGACTACGTTCTTTAGCCTGAAGTTTTTTTTGTTTTTTTTTTTAAAAATATATTTTATTGATTTTTCACAGAGAGTAAGGGAGAGAGACAGAGAGCCAGAAACATCAATGAGAGAGAAACATCCATCAGCTGCCTCCTGCACATCTCCCACTGGGGATGTGCCCGCAACGCAGGCACACGCCCCTGACCGGAATCGAACCTGGGACCCTTCAGTCCGCAGGCCGACGCTCTATCCACTGAGCCAAACTGGTTTCGGCTAGCCTGAAGTTTTGAGGTGGCATTATACAGACATACTTAATTGGGAAAATATAATTGGACTACAAATTACCGATTCATCTATAAACATCACAAAATTACAATGAACACTCCAACAAGATTTTGGAGAAAATCTGATAAAATAATTCTGTGGCAGATTAAAGATGGCCATATATTCTTGGACACTAACCCATACCCTCTTACCATTGAGAGTTGGGTCTAGGTCCTCTCCACAATGCCTCCTTAGAGATTTTATGACTCTGACCAACAGAATATGGTGAAAGTAACACTGCACCAGTTTCGGCACCCAGGTATTCAGACACTGCAGCTTCTACTTCTTGTCTTGGGACAACTGCTCACAAAGTTCCGAGTCACCATGGAAGAAGTCCCACTACTCTGCTCTAAAGATCACGCGGAGAGGCCCCAAGACCATATGGAGAAGCAGATGCCCAGATGACGCCAGCTTCCAAGTGACCCCTCTAACGTTGCCTGACATGTGAGTGAAGCCTTTTTGGACCCTTCAAACTAGACCAGCTCACAGGTGAACACCACCAAGTGGTCTCTGTCAATATTATGTGGAGCAAGCCCAGTCAAGCCTGACTGAATACCTGACACATAGATTATGAACAAATAAAATAATTGTGTCTTAAGCCACTAAGTTTGGAGTGGTTTGTTATGCAGCAATGGGTAATTGAAACAGGTTCTAAGATATCTGAAAGAATAATATTGGTAGAGAAGAAAATGATCAAATAAGAAGATATTTTGATGTTCACATATAAAATGTAACATGCTACGAGTTAAAAAGCTACAAAAGTTACAATATTATAGCATGGTATTAGAACAGATACATATCAATTAAAAAGTAGAAAATTCTGAAACAGACTCAATCTATAATAATAAAAGGGTAATATGCTAATTAGACCAGCCATCCTTCTGGACGTCATTCAGGATGTCCTTCCTGATGAAGCCGGGGCCGGAGGGAAGCCAGCTCCAGTCCCGGGTGCCTGCTGGTGGCCAGAGGGAAGCCCGGCCTACTCTTGCATGAATTTTCGTGTATCGGGCCTCTAGTTAGATATAAGATTTTAGAGAATGATAAGTACATTTCAAATCAATAGGGAAATAATTTATTATGCAATAAATGGTGCTGGAACAACTAATTAATTGGAGGGGGAGTTGTATCTTTAGGTTATATTTTATGCCAAAACAAACAAACAAAACAGATAGATTGAACATTTGAAAATAGAAAATAAAGCCATAAAATCACCAGAGAAAATAAAATTCCTGAGGTGAATATTTATATACTATTCAAATGGGCAGAACATTTCCAAGTATGATAAGGAGCAAAAGTCATAAAAGTCTAAAATTTAACTATATAAAAATTATAAGCACTATAAAAAAGAAACCTGAAAAACATTTCAAAATACAAATATTTATCTTTTATATATAAATAATTTTACTAATCAATAAGAAAAACAGCCTGGCCAGTGTGGCTCAGTGCTTGAGAGCTGACCCCTGCACCAAGAGGTTGCTGGTTCAATTCCCAGGCAGGGCACATGCCCAGGTTGTGGGATTGAACCATAGTAGGGGGCATGCAGGAGGCAGCCAATCTGTTTCTCTTTCTGCCTTGTTCCTATCTTTCTCTCCCTCTCCTCTCTCTCAAATCAATAAAAAAATGTTTTAAAAAAAGAAAAACAAACAGCCAAACTTAAAAGATGGGCAAAAGGCATAAATAGGTATTCCACAGAAAAATATATATGGCCAATACTTAAGAGAAAATTACCTGCTTAAAAAAACAACAAAAAACCCCCACAATACTGATTGGAGGAAAATAACTAAATCCAGAGTCTACAACACAAACATTCATAACGTGCAGTATAATCCCAAATTACTTGACATATGAAGAATCAAGACAACAGGGCACACGCAGCAAAGAAAATAAAATTTATTCAATTTTGACTCTGAGATGAACCAGATGTTTAAACAAAAAGACAGGGATTTTTTAAATGGCTATTATTATGATCATCAACATAGTAAATCAAACATTTTTTAAAAAAATGTGTTTTTATTGATTTTTTAGAGAGAAAGGGAGAGGGAGAAACATCAATGTATAAAAGGAAAATGGCAGGTTGTGGAATTAGCTCATTTCTAGTTTAAATGAAGAATAATGCATTAAAAATCAGTCAACATCTTCAAAAATTATAGAATTGGCAAATGCAAAATACCAAGAAATAAGAATAGGATCTTTATTAAATCCTGGTAAATTTGAATCTAGGAAATATTCACTATATCATAAAATGGAAATTCAATCTATTGAGGAGACCAACAAAGAATCACAAGTGAAAAGTGATACACACCTGCAATGATTTCCTAGTTGCTAAAATTTAAGTCAATTATCTTACTTGAAGACAGTGAAAATGTACAAGCATCTGTCATTATAACCATATTAGCATCAGGTAATATGATGTCTGATACTCCCACAACTACAGGTAATTTCAAACAGGAAAGAGCAATACACTACTAGTTATTCAAGATTAATAATGTCTACTTTAAAATAATGTTTCCCAATCCAACTAGGTTCAGTTTTCAAATCAAGTAAGGATAATTCATTTATAAAATGGATACGCCCAGCTGGCATGGTTCAGTGGTTAAGCAGTGACCTATGAACCAGGAGGTCACCATTCAATTCCTGGTCAGGGCACAGGCCCAGGTTGTGGGCTCGGTCTCCAGTGTGGGGTGTGCAGGAGGTGGCCGATCAATGATTCTCTCTCATCATTGATGTTTTTCTCTCTCTCACTTTCTCTCTGAAATTAATAATAATAATAATGATAATAATAATAATTATAAAGAAATACAACTTGCATTTCCACTTAGCAAACAGAACCATGCCTAACAAATTTGCCCTGCAATTCAGCATATCTTAATTCAAAGAAGAGAGTGACTAACCTATGTAAAATGTTTGTAGATTTGATTTTTACTTCTTTAATGCCAAATCAAAGAACACAAGTTTAATACTAACACACAAGAAATGAAACTCATTTATTAAATCTTCTTAATAAAGGAAACGATCACATTTAGAAAAATGGCCCATTATACATAACATTAATATAATTTAAATTTTTCTGTAAGTAATCAAGTACTTATTTTGCTATCTGAGCAATTTTTGTGTGCAGCTGCCTTCAGAAGTTACACAAGAAAAATAACTTGCTGTATGTATGGCTCTTGTACCTTGGTTCCTCATTTTTAGGTTAAATTATATCTCAAACCAAATTGAAATACAAGCAATTGGTTCAAGCAAAGTTCCATTAGATGGAAGAATAAAATTATCATTAAATATGGCTGCAGATGGTAGTGATGGGATATGGTGTTGCAACATACCAGACAAAACAAAGTGTGAAACAAGGCAAAGGCTCCATTCTATCATTGTTTAGATCCCACGGTGTCTCATGTATTCCAGCAGGCAACTGCAGGGAATACACTCTATTTTCTAACTGAAAAGGAAATGATTCTTTATCTTTTTTTTTTCCAGTTTTTTTTAATTTCAAGAAAAGCAATTTTAAATATAATAATGTTACATGCAATAAACCTTAATATTTCAAGAAAATTATCTTAAATACATTACATGCAATAAACATTAATATTTTAAGACTAAAAGGATTTTAAGTATAATATTACCAAAACTGTACTAACATGGCATATCACAAAAGTTGTAGAAAATATTAAAAATCTGCAAATAACAGGATTACTTCTATTATATTCTAGAATATTTCCCCCTCCTGGCTCTATTTTTGCTCATCAGTTTATGTTGTTCATTATATTCCACAAATGAGTGAGATCATATATTTATCTTTCTCTGACTGCCTTATTTCGCTTAGCATGATACTCTCCAGGTCCATCCATGTTGTTGCAAATGGTAAGAGTTCCTTTTTTTTTTTTTACTGCAGCATAGTATTCCATTGAGTAGATGCACCACAATTTTCTAACCCACTCATCTGCTGATGGGCACTTAGGCTGTTTCCAAATCTTAGCTATTGTAAATTGTGCTATGAACACAGCAGTGCATATATCCTTTCTGATTGGTGTTTCTGACTTCTTGGGATATATTCCTAGAAGTGGGATTACTGGGTCAAATGGGAGTTCCATTTTTAATTTTGTGAGGAAACTCCATACTGTTTTCCACAGTGGTTGCACCAGTCTGCATTCCCACCAGCAGTGCACAAGGGTTCCTTTTTCTCCGCATCCTCACCAGCACTTGTTGTTTGTTGATGATAGCCATTCTGACAGGTGTTAGATGGTACCTCATTGTTGTTTTGATTTGCATCTCTCGGATGATTAGTGACTTTGAGCATGTTTTCATATGTCTCTTGGCCTTCTGTATGTCCTCTTTCGAAAAGTATCTATTTAGGTCCATTGCCCATTTTTTGATTGGATTGTTTATCTTCCTGTTGTTAAGTTGTATGAGTTCCTTGTAAATACTGGAGATTAAACCCTTATCAGAGATAACATTGCAAATATGTTCTCCCATGCAGTGGGCTTTCTTGTTGTTTTGATGATGGTTTCTTTTGCTGTGTAGAAGCTTTTTATTTTGATGTAGTCCCATTTGTTTATTTTCTCTTTATATCCATTGCCCTAGCTGTATATTGCTAGGACATATGTCTGCCATTTTGCTGCCTATGGATTCCTCTTAGATTTTTATTGTTTCCCATCTTACGTTTAAGTCCTTTATCCATTTTGAGTTTATTTTTGTATATGGTGTAAGTTGGTGGTCTAGTTTCTTTTTTTTGCATGTATCTGTCCAATTTTCCCAACACCATTTATTGAAGAGACTGTCTTGACTCCATTGTATGGTCTTGCCTCCTTTGTCAAATATTAATTGAGCATAGTGGTTTGGGTCGATTTCTGGGTTCTCTGTTTGGTTCCATTGGTCTATATGTCTGTTCTTGTGCCAATACCAGGCAGTTTTGAGAACAGTGGCTTTGTAATATAGCTTGATATCTGGTATTGTGATCCCTCCAATTTTGTTCTTCTCAGGATTGCTGTGGCTATTCGGGGTCTTTTTTTATTACAGATGAATTTTTGGAGTTTGTTCTAGGTCTGTGAAATATTCTGTTGGTATCTTAATGGGGATTGCATTGAAATATAGAGTGCTTTGGGTAGTATGGACATTTTAATGATGTTGACTCCACCAATCCATGAACACGGTATATTCTTCCATTTGTTTGTCTTCCTCTGTCTCTTTTTTCTAAATCCTGTAGTTTTCCTAGTATAGGTCTTTTACCTCCTTAGTTAAGTTTATTCCTAGGTATCTTAATTTTTTCGGTGCAATGGTAAATGGGATTGTTTTTTTAGTTTCTCTTTCTGTGAGTTCATTATTGGTGTATAAGAAAGCCACAGATTTCTGGGTGTTAATTTTGTATCCTGCTACATTGCCGAATTCATTTGTTTAGTCTAGTAGTTTTTAATGGAATCTTTGGGGTTTTCTATGTACAATATCATGTCATCTGTGAATAATGACAATTTTACTTCTTTTCCAATTTTGATACCTTTTATTTCTTCTTGTCTGATTGCTATGGCTAGCACTCCAGTACTATGTTGAACAGGAGTGGTGGAAGTGGGCATCCCTGTCTTGTTCCTATTCTTAGGGGAAACGGTTTTAGTTTTTGCCCATTGAGTATGATGTTGGCTGTAGGTTTGTCATATATAATGGCCTTTATCATGTTGAGATATGCTCCCTCTATTCCAACTTTGCTGAGAGTTTTTATCAAAAATGGGTGTTGGATTTTGTCGAATGCTTTTTCTGTATCCATTGATATGTTCAGGCAACCTTCTCAGCCCAAATGCAATTCTTGACAGACACTTTCTCTTTTTTCAATACTTATTCGTTTATACCCCCTTAGGTCTAGAGATCTGAGGCCATACTGTAGGAATATTTTAAATAATATAAGAACATTTCATTTAAAAAACTCAAGCATATACCAAGTGAGTCACAATAATAATTCTGCAAGGTTGTGGTCAGACTACATTTTTCTAGGCTTACTTATTTAAGCTAGGCTAGAAGTAAACTATATTCTACTTTCTTTTCATGTGTGAAATTAAAACTTTATATAGTAGAATCAAGGACTTAGGCATTTTGTAATCCTCTTCAAAATTAATTCCTATTTTCAGTGAGTCAGTATGAAGTCCAGAATGCTGTTTAAACTAGATTTTTCTAAAATCAGTTAAGTGACTACCATGCGTTTTCAATTTGTTTTTTAAAAAGGTATATTCTTGACCTCTAAAAGAATGCTTGTTCTGACAATTTCTTGAATATCATTATGTAACAAGTAAGGCATCAACATGAATGTGCAATTATACTTCATTCATGAGAGAGACTTGTAGAAACACATGGGAAATTTTGGAAAAGTTAAATTCTCCATTTTAGTTTTATGGTTTTAAGATAACTGCAACAGACCACACAACCAAGAGAAAAGGACAGGAACATACTTGGGGAAGGATGACTTTTCTATTTGAGCCAGCTATTTCAGGAAATCCTGGAATACTTACAATGAGTGTCAGAATGCCATCTGGCTGTACTATTGATGTAATTTTAAAATGCAACTTTAAGGATTGATGTAACCCAGGGAAGCAGGTGGGAAAGGGGATGCTTAATGGAATAATCACTTCAACTCTATTATTTTAACTACAGAAAATTTGGAATCATGTGATACTTTATATTCTGATCAAGAAGTGAATTTTACTGGCAGCTTTCTTTATAATAAAACTCCTGAAGATTGGAGGATACAATTATACTACAATCCTGAGTTGGATCCTTGACTCTCTAAATGAGAGATACTTCTTTTCCAAAGAGCTCTTAATTTCTTTCACAACTGTGTGTGTGTGTGTGTGTGTGGGGGGGGAGGTTGTAAAATAATTTCCATCCCATGTAGAAGCTACTAATCTAATAGAATGAATCAGATATAATGCCATGAACAATGGTCAGCACTCTTCCCTAGGGTCTAGGGCACTGTCCAAGTTGACTACCCTCCTAGTTGGAGGATTACTATACTGCTTAAGAGAGAGAGAGGGAGATAAAACAGGAGGACTAGGACAGGGAGGCAGGTAATATGGTGTGTCATTTAACAGCACCATAAGTAAAACTCAGTCTCTTCTTTCCTAGCACACACAGCAAAATTTTCCACATGAGGTTCCCAATGGCTATAATTTGTGTATTCCCAGTGTTCTTTCTCATCTTATTCTGATAAGCAGATCACAGCTCTCACTATCCAAAAAGACTTCTTAGGAAATTAAAAAATTGGAGCTGGGAGAAGTCCCTGTTCTTTGGTTAAAGAGCTATTAGGATGTGTACTGAGAGCTGCCTTTGCCATGTGGAGAAAGCAATCACAATTTGCAGAGAAAGAAAAAGGAAACAAAAAGAAAAGAAAAGAAAAAGGAGACAAAAATCCTAATAATATCAAAGTCTTACATTTCAAAAATACCTAAGACTAGTTTTACTTTTATCCATCTTGAGGTCTGGTCACATGAGCTAACAAGTCTTGCTAGAGTTTGAGTTGAACTTCCATAAGATCCAACTCTTATACCAACCTTTACTAGACTCTCATTTTTCACCTGTATAGAAATATTAGCTTTCGTCTCTCCTTCTCTTCCCCTCACAGATCACAAACACTGTAATGTGCTCCTAGGAGATGGCAGTGTTAAAATAATCCTTTTCAGATACTCAATCTTTTCATTACTGGCCTTATATTACACACTACCGGGGATGGATGAACTCCCTTCCTTTCTGGTATGTAAATGTTGGACCCAGTCAACAAAGGACAAGTGATGATAGCTGGGTTAACAATGCACTAGGTATTTACAAATACATATATCCATGGTCATTTCAAAGGTGCAAAATAAAAAAGGTGGCATTACTGAAATATGTTCTTGCTTTTAGGTTCCTAGTATAGACAGAAACAATTGGACATCAATTTTCAAACCTCTTAGTTTTGAAACTACTTTGGTTTTGATGATGTTTTTGTTCAGAAATCTGAAGAAAGATTCTAACCATTCCCTATATAGAAAACCCTAGGAAGTTGTGAAAATTATAGCTTTTTCAAAGAGCTTAATTTCACCTCACATAAACAAAAACAAATCATTTTACTTGTTCACATCGTTTCATAAGAATATAACTGCTACTGGCAAACTTATGAATCTATCATATTCTAGTAAAAATACTACAGCTTCTTTCTGCTATCATTGTTACTGAACAATAGTCATTTTTGTTTTGCAATCTTTCTTGTCATTCTCTTTTTAGAGATGTTAGGTTGAAATTCTAATGTATTGTAATGTAGACCATATGCTGACTTAGGCAGTCTAACAGCTGAATAAAGCCTGACACAATGTTCATCAATTATTAACACTAGCAGAAACCATTAAAGAGTCTAGTACAACATCAATAAATTAGCTGAACAAATGAAATAAATGAATAGTGAGAGCCTTTGATGTGCAATTTCATGGGCATGATTGTTACCTTCATTTTTCAAAAAGGAAAATTGATGCATAGAGAAGTTAACAAATTTGTCTTGGGTCACAGGAAATAAATGGCAGAACTGGGATTGGATTAAAGTCTGTTGTACACTACAGTATGTGTTCTTTTTTAAAAAATATTGATTTTATAGAGAGAGGAAGGGAGAGAGGGAGAGAGAGAAACAATGATTGGTTGCCTCCTGTATGCACTCCCCCAACCGCAATCTGAGTATATGTGCCCTGACCGGGAATAGAACCCGCGACCTTTCAGTGTCCAGGGATGACTCTCCAACTGAGCCATCCTGGCCAGGTTGCTCTCTCTGAACTCTGAAGTTCTATGAAGCAGCAATTATAATTCTATCTCTCTATACCTTTCTAAGGATCCTTTTGACCACAATTATCTTTCACAGAATTCTCCTTTTTACTATAAATCACTCTTCTTGGTATGCCTAGAGTAAACTAAGGGTGGGACATGAAGGGAGAGTTAATGGGGACCGCCCACAAAAACTCTACTTTTGGGAATGCTATTATATATAGACTAGGGGCCCGGTGCACGAAATTCGTGCACTGGGTGTGTGGGGGGGGGGGGGAGGGGGGGAATGTCCCTCAGCCCAGCCTGCCCCCTCTCACATACTGGGAGCCCTCAGGCGTTGACCCCCAGACCCCTCTGATTGCTGGCTCTGCCCCTTGCCCAGGCCTGACGCCTCAGCCAGAGGCGTAGACCCCCATCACACTCCGATTGCCTGATCGGCCCCTTGCCCAGGCCTGACGCCTCCGCCAGAGGTGTCAGGCTTGGACAGGGGACCCCCATCTCCCCCCGATCACTGGCTCTGGCCCCCCGCCCAGGCCTGAGGCCTCTGGCCCAGGAATCATGCCTGGGCAGGGGACCCCCATCTCCCTCTGATCGCTTGCTCCACCCCCCGCCCAAGCCTGACGCCTCTGACCCAGGCTTCAGGCCTGGGCAAGGGGACCATCATATCCCCCCAAACCCCGGCTCAGCCCCCCGCCCAGGTCTGATGCCTTGGCCAGAGGAGTTGACCCTCATTACCCTCCGATCACCAATCACCGGATCGGCCCCTTGACCAGGCCTGAGGCCTCCGGCAGAGGTGTCAGGCCTGGGCAGGGGACCCCCAGCTCCCCGTGGTTGCAGGCTCCGCCCCTGCCCAGGCCTAACGCCTCTGGCTGAGGCGTCCGGCTCAGGCAGCGGGGACCTGCAGCGGCAGCGGCCCCGTGATCGTGGGCTCCGCTTTAGGCCCAGGCAAGGGACCCCTAGCTCCCGGGACTGCCAGCTTCGACCGTGCCCAGCTCCCATCGCTGGCTCCACCCCTACTTCCTGCTATCACTGGCCAGGGCGGCAAAGGTGCCTGATTCTCCAATCATGGCTGGGGGGCAGGGCAAAGGCGGCCCCAGGGCCGCCTTTGCCCTGCCCCCCAGCTCTTAGCTCCCCCCTGGGTTTCCAATCACTGTCAGTGGCAGGGGGCTTCTTCCTGCTTTCCCTTTCGCCTCCCTGCATTGTGCCTACATATGCAAATTAGCCGCCATCTTGTTGGCAGTTAACTGCCAATCATAGTTGGCAGTTAACTGCCAATCATAGTTGGCAGTTAATTTGCAGATAGCCCTGATTAGCCAATGAAAAGGGTATCGTCGTACGCCAATTACCATTTTTCTCTTTTATTAGTGTAGATCAGCCTACTTCAGAAGCACTCTATTTTGGTTTCATTAAGTATGTATGTATTTCAGAGCCAAAATTATATTTAAGAAACCCATTGTGTATTTTCCCAGTATCTGGTCACAAGAATATTTCAAACAAACTAAAGCCCTTTGTTTCATTAATATATGTTCCCTCCTATCCCCACTCCCCCACGCCCTCAACTGCCTTAGGGGCCAGCTATTATTTGTTAGTTGAGAGAGAGCATCTCAGAAATCTGATTTAGGAAAACTTAAAATACATAACAAAAGCCAAATCATTTCATTACTTAGCTGTTTCTATATGACAGGGCAGTCTGTTTTGTTTCACTTTTATCTCTCTGTCAATTGTTACACAGTAGGTACTTGTTGAAAGGAAGGGCTCTACTAATGTAAGTCTGGTTAGAAAACAAGAAGTTTTATAAAATACTAGAGGCTCAGCGCACGATTAAATTGTGCGCGGGTAGGGTCCCCTAGGCCTAGCCTGCCATCAGGGCCATGTCCGTTGCCCCAAGAGGCCTCGCACGCTCCTGGAGCCCAGGGGTGGGGAGGGCCCGATTGGTGCTCCATGTACCTCGTGGTGACCAGTCGTTTGGTTGTTCAGCATTCCGACCACTGGCCTTTTCTAATATAGATTGTTCACTGACTTGGGGATAAAATACCCATAATAAGGGAAAGAGAAATCCTAAAATATTGTTCCAAAATGTGTACATAGTTAATGGGAATGCGAAAATTCCCATGCAAACTATAGCTTCCTCTAAAGATAAAAATAAATAACACCAAATGGAAGAATTACCACATGCTCAGTAAATGTTCTAGATTTGTTTTTATTTGTTGTAAAGAAATATGTATATCCACAAGTTTTCTGAAACTGCTAATTTTACATTTCAGTAATCTAAATTCTTTTCCTAAGACAGAAATCCTGACAAGCCTTCCTATTCCCTTACCTTCCACTCTCCCTCTCTTCTCCCCCAACCACCCTTTTAAAGCTATGAACAACACACCAATCTTTTTAAAAAATATATATTTTTATTGATTTCAGAGAGAAGGGAGAGGGAGAGAGAGACGGAAACATCAATGATGAGCTGTCTCTTGCACTCCCCAAACTGGGGGTCGAGCCTGCAACCTTGGCATGCGCCCTGACCTGAAATGAACTGTGACCTCTTGGTTCACAGGTCGACACTCAACCATTGAGCCACGCTGGCTGGGCAACACATCAATCTTAATGCATTACGACTGGAAGCATGAGACCAAAGAAAAGTTGGTCCTGACAGAGGAACATTTTACTTTAAAAATGGGAAAGAAAAGCCACTGTGCAGGTGTTGCATATCATCAATCGAAAGAGCTTTTGCTTTTGGCAGCACATTTAAGAGACACTTGTATATTGTTAGTTTAATGATTTCTAGGTCTTTCTTGTTCAACAAGGGGCACCTACCTGTCAACATTTCAAAAGACAGTAAGATGACATTCAGGACATAAAAGATAGGCTAGTTGTCAAAAGAAAAAGAAAATCTGATACCAGCATGACAAAGGCTTTTTATTTTGGAAGATATTTAATAAGCACATTACTTTGGGGGGGGGGGGGGATATGGAGAGGAGTATAGACTAAGAAGGGGACATTGCCCAATATGATGTTTTACTTGGATTAAGTGCCATAAAACCTGCCATGTGTTTACCACTACAGTAGAATGATTTTTTCCTGAAGATATGGGTAGACAACACGATTTAACAGCCTTTGAATGTGGGATATATTTGAATGTGAGTGGCCAGATTATTATGACCACCCCATCAGTACTTCGTTGGGCCACCTTTTGCCTTCAATACTGCGGCGATTCTTCTTGGCATTGACTCCACGAGATGTTGAAAGATGATGTGAGGAATCGGACACCATGCCTGATGAATAGCACTGTCCAGTTCTGTGAGATTTGATGGTTGTGGAATCAGCTGCCTGATGGCTTTTTTAACTTCGTCCCACAAATGCTCAATTGGATTGAGATCTGGTGATTGTGGGGGCCACCTAAGCAAGGTAAAGTCTCCCTCATGTTCTTGAAACCACTCCTGCACAATACGAGCACCGTGGCATGGCACATTGTCTTGTTGGAAGAAGCCATCTCCATTGGGATACACCATCAACATGATAGGATGAACTTGATCAGCAACGATACTTAGGTATGTTGTGCTATTCAGACGTTGTTCCACACGAATTAAAGGGCCCAAATCATGCCAGGAAAACATGGCTCAAACCATAACACTGCCCCCACCAGCTTGTATACTTTCCCCCTTTGAGTTTAAATGTATTTATTTATGCATAATGCTATGAAAAATGTTCCTTTGGGGGGAGATGAAGAGGGATTAGAAACTCCCTTTTTGCAGTTTGAGGTAAACGTTAATTACTCCATGAATATCAGTCAGAAAACTTGCTAACAGACGAGTGTCAATGAAAAAAAAGAAAGCATAAAAGATATGTCATTCTTCTTACTGAATAAGATAAATAAACAATTTTGAGCAGTTGAAATAAAGCAATTTTTCTAGAAACACTTTTTTCCAATTAGTCATATACTGAACTTTAATGCACTGAAACTGACTTGTGCGCTATGTCACACAAAAAAGCATCCCCCCCCCCACACACACACACAAGCAATGATACCGAAGTTATAATTCTGTTGACAAGTTACAGCCCAGACAATTCAGAAGCCTGAAAGACTTGGACCCTATCACTGCCCAGTTAGGGACCTGGGTTCTTTCTATTCTTAGCTCTATCACTCACCAGCTTTTGGGTTAGACACTTAACAAAACGGTATTTTCTAACTCAAGAAACATATTTCATTCTTATAACCTAGTGAAGGGATGCTGCAACATTTATTGACTACCTGCCATTTGTTAAAACTTGTTTACATACAGTATCTCATTTACCCTTATGTTACTTTCACTAAGGTGTTAAGAAGGTGCTCATAGTCACACAACTACTAAATGCAGAACTTAGATACAAGTTAGGCTGCTGCCTGATTCCAGCAACTATACTTAAACTATACTTAAGCCCAATAGGCCTTAGTCTTCTCAAATACTGGGTTAATAATCTTCTATACAGTCATAACCAACTGTATCATGACATGATTCATCCTCATGTGTTTTGTGCTAGGCATTGTGCAATAGTAGTTCTCAGGGAAGCTGGCAATCAGGTGGGGGGAAAGATCTGGGGACCACACAACATACTTTAAACCTCCTCTCTGTTACTACTTTTTAAAATATATTTTTAAGAGAGAAGAAATAAAGAGTCTAGGGAAGGAGAAAAATGGGTAGGAAAGTTATGAAGTGAAGGGGGGTGGTGCTAGAAGGTGTTCCACATACAAAACAAACTAAAATATTCTACATCCCTTACCCGATGAAGCTGTACACTGGCTATGAGCTTTCTACCAAAGCAAAAAAGGAAAATTAAGAATAGTTTTTAAGTTGAGGCACTTTGACTCAAATGCCCAATTTCGTCAAATAAGATGAGTCTGTGGGCTCAACAGTTATGTCAAAATTCCAAAGACATTCAAGAATATAAAACAAATTTGAGGCACAAATTGTAAAGAGATGTTGTTGCTTAACCAATGTGAAGAAGCTGCCATACAAGTTGTTCTTGCCTAATAAATACATAGACGCAGCAGGAAAATAGTCCCTCAACTAACATGAATGAGGAAAGGTAATTACTTGCATTTGATTAAGAATTTCCAGCAACTGCAAACACAGTCTGGTTAGTTGTGGGCCTTTTACAAAAGCGAATTGCTAGTTTCACATAAATCATCTTAGAGAAAGGAGGTTTCTAGTGGAATAACATCAAGAATCAGTTGTGCAGAACAGTTTAATGCTGAGAGTTTGTTTCTGAATGTTTTAAAAATTGATTTGTCTGCCAGATCACATAATGTAAACAAACAGTTTAATATAGCCAATACTCCTCCTTAAGAGCAATTTAAAGTTATACCATACTTCATTAACTGTAAGATGTCACCAATGGTAAATGTGCCACCATTTAATGTACCACTGAAAAAACACCACCACCACCACCACCACCACACACACACACACACACACACACACACACACACACACACACACACTGGGAGTTGACTGATTGTAAGAAACATCCTGATTACAGAGACGTTAAAACAAAAAGTGGATATTAGAAAAATGTTTACAAGTGAAACATGCTCCTTTAAGCAATGAGTCAGCTTGCTGTCCATTGACCAAACTTTTGATATTGGCACCTCCTCTTCCACTTCTCTGACTTGTGCCTTCTCCATCGTTGTCATCCCAACCTCTGCTCTAGTTGGTCTTCTCACCAACCTGTCTCTGCTCTCTACAAGGTATTCTTCCCACGTCTTTTTCATTCTACTACCCATGTCTTCTCCTCATGTGCACATACTCAAATATGAGAAAAAAAAGGCTAGTCAGAAGGGATATGCATTTATAAAATTAGCTTCTCCAATGGACACCCACTCTTTTTCCTTTGTGCAGGACAAATACATAATAGCCACACAGTTACTGTGTAATTTACCGCAGAAGGAGAGACAAATTCAGGGAACAGGAAACAACACCATTCATGCTGCCTCATCCCAAAGTAATCAAGGTCATTTAGGAAAATTCCTTTAAAAAATTTTTTAAAACTAATGCCCCAAAGGCAAAATTTCCCTTTGATATTTCAGACACAAAGTTTTACTTCTAGAAAATTCTACATATTTCATCATTTTAAAGTATAAGTACCGCGCGCTAACCGATTGCGCCACTGGAGCTCCCATCATTTTAAAGTAAACTAGAATTTAGAATTGGGATCTAAAGCTCCATTTGTTCCAAAATCATATCATCTAGCCACTCTGGAGATGGTAAGACAGATTATATGTATATACATTTTTTAATCCTCACCTGAGGATATTCTTTCATTGCTTTTAGATAGAGTGGAAGGGAGGAGGTGGAGGAGAGAGACATCGATATGAGAGACACACTGATTGGTTGCCTCCTGCAGGTACCCAGGAAATGAACCTGCAACCCAGGTATGTGCCCTTGATCAGGAATTGAACATGAGACCCTTCAGTGCTTGGGCTGATGCTCTACCCACTGAACAACACTGGCCAGGGCAAGACAGGTATTTTAATCATACTTTAATCTCTCCTTAAATATGACCAGCCCAAGCAATTTACCAAAAACCAAATACAATTATTTTATCTTTAATTGTTGAATAAAGTTTAACTGCTTTATAAAAGTTATTTTTTAAAAATAAAGAGCAAATTAAATTTTAACAGTCCTAACTAAAAGCTTAAAAGTTCAAGATTTGTTATACATATTTTGAGAACTCAATTCAATAAACTTTAGTGAATACCTATTACATACTAGGGACATAGAAATAAATAAAATCTAGTCTTTAGCTTTAGGTCTATAGGAATATCTCCCCTTTAAGAAAGATACATGTATATACCAGTATGGAAACAAACGTAAGAGATTAATTAGTTCATTCTCTCTGGGGGCTTAGATAGATGGAGGTGGAAGTTGAACCAGAAGGGGATAATACCCAGAGCGAAGAACATCTGAACTGGGTGGAGTAGTATGGAAGTAAGGGAAGGACATTCCAAGCTTGGAGATAGGACTAAATATGGACTTTATTTTTCCACTTATACTATACCTTGTCACACTTCAAAAACAACTAGATGTAACTCCCAAAAAGATGCACTGAGTGTTATAGGGTAAGAGGAAATTAGGTTGAAGAATGTACTTAAAAATGATGGGTAAAGTATGTTTCAATGAGTGAATTCCTTTGCCGGGAGCCGGTCCAGCCTTGCTGTTTCAAAGGACCTGGCATATATGGCATACTGTTCTTAAAATGTTTGCTCACCTTCTTGGCACTATGTGTTTTAACCAAGGTCTCCTCTCTGAGAAAGGTTGTTTCCCCAGGTAGGGATTTTCCCCTGAAGTTAGGGAGGGAATAAAACCCCTCAACTAAGTGCCAGGTGGGTAATTAATCACTTTAACTACGAACAATCATGCTTAAGCTACATAATCTTTACTCCCTGGAATGGAGATAAGAAACGCCCTAACCTTTGTAATAGAGATTGATAGGATTGAATCAACTGGTATAAATACAGTTGTAACAAAACAGAAAGAGACAGAACTTAGAACACAGAATTTAGAAGTCAGAACTCAGAAGACAGGACCAAGAGAGACAGAACCTACAGGGAACCAGGAGATGGAGGAGCTTCGCTGGAGAGAACATGGCAAGGGATCCTGGACTGAACCTGACTGCAGAGGTTGGCAGGAGAGCCTGACTAGAATCTGGTGACTGAACCTGGCTGGAGAACCTAGCAAGAGAACACGGACACAGAACCTCTCTGGAGATCCAGACCAGAACTTGGCTGGAGATCTGGGCTAGAGATCCTGGCTAGGCTGCTGATCAACTAACTGAACACTGTCTCCGTGTCATTCCTTCTTCGCCGACTCCGTCCACACCTTGGGGACCCCTGGACCTGCTGGGGTTGGACCCCGGCATTCCTTTACTTCTCCAATAATACTATCAAGGGAAAAGCCTTCAACAAATCATTCCTTCAACACTGTATACAGCCCAAATGTTCAGTTCTGCCCCTCTCTGGGATCTGCAGGGGGCCTTAGATGCTTTGGGAGGAAGAGTTTGGTCTCAGTTGCAGGACTGAGGTGCAGGGACTAACCTTGGTGGGAGAAGCAAAGAAATGCCTGAGGGCAGAAACAAGAAGAAAACATAAATTCACAAGAATAAGGAACACTACAGCCAGAGTTTTCCTTGTAGTTACTGGCCAATCCTTAGGGGACAAAAGTCTAGGTTTTAATGGGCTACTTGCTGAAATAACAAGAGGCTACCTCTGGACCTACCATGGAGACAGATAGGATTAACAACACCTGTATAAATATGACAGAACTCTCTAAATGGCTGCATTCTTAGAGGTGAAATAGGAAAAAAGTCATTCTGCAGAGGGAGACGATAGGAAGAAGGATCTTTATTGGCTTTGGTTCCTGGTAGACAGTTAAACAGAAACATGTCTCCACTGCAAATTCTTAATCATAAGTCTGCACCCCTGTAGGGCTAGAATTCAAACTAGTATGTGGCCTGGAAAACTAAGGTCAAAAATGTACTTAAAAGTTGGTGGTACTCTTAGACACTCAAATTACTTTGGAAAAAAAATCTATTTCATAGCCTCAAAAAATTACAATAAATGCCCTGGCCGGTGTCACTCAGCGGTTAGAGCGTCAACCCACATGCTGAAGGGCTGCAGGTTCAATTCTTGGTGAAGGGCATTGTACCTGGTTTGCAGGTTTGCTCCTTGCAGGAAGCAACCAGTTGATGTGTCTCTCTCATATTGATGTTTCTCTCTTCCTCTCCCTCCCTCCGTCCGTCTCCCTTCGGGTAAGGATTAACACACACACACACACACACACACACACACACACACACACCCCACAACAAATAAGGTTCCAAAGACCATGAGCTCACAAGAAACACATACCTATGAGTAGAATCAATGATTAGCAAACTATAGAATTAAACCACAAAGCTGCAGAAAACAAAATTATCAGATGCACAGTATAAAATAAGTATTTTCTATATGCTTGAAGAAAAAAAATAGAAAAGTATAATGCAGAAATAGGAGACTATTGAAATTGACCTGGCAGATTTGAAAATAGACAATATATATTACCATATGGACTTTAAATATGAATGTTAAAATTCATAGGGAAACTGAAAGAACCAAAATCAGGTATGAAACATACAAATTAGAGTAAGGGGTGAGAAATCTCAAGCAATTAAAAAGCAAGTAAAGACAAGAAACATGTAAGGCAAGATATTAGAAAATATAACAAAAGATAGTATAAATAAATCCAAAAAGAGCAGTACTCATGATTGATGTAAGCAATTGCCAGACTAGATACAAAACTTAAGTACATATTGTTTACCAGAGACATAAAATATAAGCACACAGAAATGTTGACAGTAAAAGGATAATGAAAGAGAAGCTGAAAGACATACCAAAATACTGAACAAAGAAAACTGGAAGCCATTTAACCATTTCCAATAAGGATGTAGATATTACCAAGATACTTCTCCCTAACAAAAAAAGGTTGAATAAATAACAATATCATTGTTTGTTTGTTGGTTGGTTGAAATAATGCTTCAATGAACACAGAAGTGCATATTTCTTTCGAATTACTGTTTTGAGTTTCTTTGAATATATATCTAAAAATGAAATTGTTGGGTCATAAGGCAGTTCCATTTTTACTTTTGTGAAGTCCCTTCATTCTGTGTTCCACAGTGGCTGCACCAATCTGCATTCACACCAACAGTGCACAAGGGTTCCCTTTTCTGCATATCCTTGTTGATTTATTGACAACAGACATTCTGGTAAGCATGAGGTGATATCTCATTGTGGTTTTAATTTGCACTTTTCTGATTAGTGAACTTGAGCATCTTTTCTTATGTCTATTGACTATCTGTATATCCTGTTTGGAAAAATGTCTACTCAGGTCCTCTGCCCATTTTTTAACTGGACTGTTTGGTTTTGGGTATTCAGTTGTATGTGCTCTTTATAAATTTGGAGTATTAACACTTTTTCGAATATGTCACTGGCAAATATCTTCTATTCAGTAAGTTGCCTTTTTATTTTGGTTGCGTTTCCTTTGCTGTGCAAAAACTTTTTTGTTTAATGTAGTCCCATTTTTTCTAGTTTCTTTTGTTTTCCTTGCCTGAGGAGATAGATCAGAAAAAATGTTGCTAAGAGAAATGTCAGAGATTTTATTGCCTACGTCAGTGATGGCGAACCTATGACACACGTGTCAGACGTGACACTCAAACTCATTTTTTTGGTTGATTTTTCTTTGTTAAATGGCATTTAAATATATAAAATAAGTATCAAAAATATGTCTTTGTTTGACTATGGTTGTAAATATCAAAAAATTTCTATATGGGACATGGCACCAGAGTTAACTTAGGGTTTTTCAAAATGCTGACACGCCGAGCTCAAAAGGTTCGCCATCACTGGCCTATGTTTTCTTCTAGGAAGTTTTATGGTTTTGAGTCTTAAGTCTAAGGCCTTTTGTTGTTGTTGTTCAGATTCTTCTCAGCATCTCTTTGATGTCAGAGATAAGACTGTTCCTCTTTTTCAGGTATAGGGATGGCACCTCTAACATGAGGGTTTATGACCTGTTTCAAGGGAGAATGGTGGGAAAGGGTCACTCTAATCTTCCTGTTTCGTCTGTTTTCTCAAATTCCTTCATCTTCATATTCAATATGCCAAACAGTTGTATTTTGGAGTAGTATGTTCTGAACCCCATTGTTCCTCTAACACAGTGGCACATACATGATCCCTCTGCCTGGAGCAAATATATCTGAGGTCTTCCCTGACAACCTTATTTAAATTCTAAGCTTCATTTCCCAACTCTCCCAACCCCTTTCCATTAAAAAAAATTTCCTCGATTGCACTTATCATCCAACATTCTATAAATTTTAGATTTATTATTTATTCTTTACCTCCCCCGTTAAAATACAATCTCCATGGGGTAAGAATTTTTGTCCGTTTTGACTACTTGATGGACATTCATGACAGAAAAAAAGCAACTATCTTATAGCATGCCCTCAATTTTGGTTAAATCTGAATAAATGGATAAATTAAATGTAGGCTATGAATTAAAGAGAAAAGTGGGGGATAATTCCACCCTAGCTAGTGTGGCTCAGTTGGTTGGGCATGATCCTATACACCGAAAGCTTGTCAGTTCCTTTCGAGATCAGGACACATGCCCAAGTTTTAGGCTTGATCCCCAGTAGTGGATGTGTAGGAGGCAACTGATCAATCAATGTTTCTTTCTCTCCCTCTCCTGTCCCCTATCAATTAAAAATCTTTAAAAAAGAAAGAAAAAAAAAAAAGAATGATTCCAAGGTTTCTTTGTTTTGGATGTGTTTTTCCCCCTACGCAACTGGGACTGTCATTTTCTAAGCTGGGGGAGCCTGAGGGAGGAGTAGGTTTGCCATCCACATCCCTAGAACTCAGTCAAGAAGGAAAGGTCAGGCAGATTGTTCTGATGGGGAGATTTTGTCTCCCTGACTCTGGCAACTCTTTACTCAGATTTATAGTTGTAAAAAAACAAACAAACAAAAACAACAACAAAAACCCCCACAAAACTATCTAAAAGTTAGAAGTGGAATATAGAGCTTACTAATTTTTTTTTTTCAGTTTAGTACTGGACTTGATTTGAGTCTTTTACTGACTTCCAATTGACTAGTTATAACTCTGAAGACATAGATAATTACTCATAAATGCAAATAGTTCCTGCCCTGTAGAGGAAAAGATAATTTTTAAAAATTTAAATCTTTATGTTGAAAGGACATTGCCCTTTTCCCCCCATTGACTCCTCATAGCCCACCCCTGCCCCAACCCCAGTCCTTCACCATCCTATTGTTTGTGTCCATAGGCTATGCATAGATGCATACAAGTTCTCTGGTTGATCATTTCTGACCCATCCACTCACCTTCCCCGCCTTCCCTCTGAGATTCCATAGTCTGTTCTCGGCTTCTTTGTCTCTGGATCTATTTTGTTTATCAGTTTATTTTGTTCATTAGATTCCACATATGAGTGAGATCATGTGATACTTGTCTTTCTCTGACTGGCTTATTTCGCTTAGCATAATACTCTCCAGGTCTCTTCATGCTGTCTCAAAGGATAAGAGATCTTTCTTTTTTCTGCCACATAGTATTCCATGGTATAAATGTACCACAACTTTCCTCACCCAAGGATATTTTTCCATTGATTTTTAGGGAGAGTGGAAAAGAGAGGGAAAGAGGGAAACATCGATGTAAGAGAAACACATCAATTGGTTGCCTTCTGAACGTGCCCCAACTAGGCCAGGGAGGAGCCTGCAACCAAGGTATGTGCCCCTGACTAAAATCAAACCCAGGACTCCCTGGTCTGCGGGCCACACTTCATCCACTGAGTAAAACTAGCTAGGGCCACAGCTTTTTTTTTTTTTTTTTTTTTTTTTAAATCTCATCTCCTGATGGGCACTTGGGCTGTTTCCAGATCTTAGCTATTATAAATTGTGCTATGAACATTAGGGTGCATACATTCTTTCCGATTGGTGTTTTGATTGGTTATCAACCTTGTTTAGGATATATTCCTAGAAGTGGGATCACTGGGTCAAATGGCAGTTCCATATTTAGTTTTTTGAGGACATTCCATACTGTTCTCCATAATGGCTGGGCCAGTCTGCATTCCTACCAGTAGTGTACTAGGGTTCCCTTTTTTCCACATTCTCCCCAGCACTTGTCATTTATTGATTTGTTGATCGTAGCCATTCTGACAGGTGTGAGGTCATACCACATTGTTGTTTTAATTTGCATCTCTCTGATGATCAGTGACTTTGAGCATTTTTTCACATGTCTCTTGGCCTTCTGTATGTCCACTTTGTAGAAGTGTCTATTTAGGTCCTTTGCCCGTTTTTTTATTTGATTGTCTTCCTTTTGTTAAGTTGTACGAGTTCCTTATATATTTTGGATATTAACCCTTTATCAGATGTATCATTGCCAAATATGTTCCCCCATTCGGTTGGCTTCCTTTTTATTTTGTTGATGGTTTCTTTTGCTGTGCAGAAGCTTTTTATTTTGATGTAGTCCCATTTGTTTATTTTCTCCTTAGTTTCCTCTGCCCTAGGAGATGTATCCTTAAACATATTGCTACAAAAGATGTCTGAGATTTTGCTGCCTATGGTTTCTCCTAGAAATTTTATGGTTTCCCAACTTACATTTAAGTTTTTTATCCACTTTGAGTTTATTCTTGTTTATGGTGTAAGTTGGTGGTCTAGTTTTATTATTATTTTTTTTGCACGTATCTGTCCAATTTTCCCAACACCATTTATTGAAGAGACTGTCTTGACTCTGTTGTATGCTCTTGCCTCCTTTGTCAAATATTAATTGAGCATAATGGCTTGGGTCAATTTCTGCGGTCTCTGTTCTGTTCCATTGATCTATATGCCTGTTCTTGTGCTAGTACCAGGCTGTTTTGAGTACAGCGGCCTTGTAGTATAACTTGATATATGGTATTGTGATCCCTCCAACTTTTTTCTTCTTTCTCAAGATTGCTGCAGCTATTCGGGGTCTTTTTTTGGTTCCATATAAATTTCTGGAGTATTTGTTCTAGATCTGTGAAATACGCTGTTAGCATTTTTATAGGGACTGCATTGAATCTGTAGATTACTTTGGGTATATGGACATTTTAATGATGTTAATTCTACCAATCCATGAACTTGGAATATTCTTCCACTTCTTTATATCTTCCCCTCTCTCTCTCTCTCCCTCTTTTTTTCCAATATCCTGTAATTTTCGGAGTACAAGTCTTTTACCTCCTTGGTTAAGTTTATTCCTAAGTATCTTAATTTTTTTATTGCAATGGTAAATGAGATTGTTGGTTTAGTTTCTCCTTCTGATAATTCATTATTGGTGTACAAAAAAGCCGCCGATTTCGGGGTATTAACTTTGTATCCTGCTACACTTCCAAATTCATTTATTAAATCAGTAGTTTTTTGTGGAGTCTTTATAATTTTCTATGTACAATATCATGTCATTTGTGAATAATGAGTTTTACTTCCTCCTTTCGATTTGGATGCCTTTTATTTCTTCTTCTTATCTGATCGCTGTGGCTAGGACTTCCAGTACTATGCTGAATAAGAGTGGTAAAAGTGGGCATCCCTGTCTTGTTCCTGTTCTTATGGGAAATGGTTTTAGTTTTTGCCCACTGAGTATGATGTTTGCTGTAAGATTGTCATATATGACCTTTGTTATGTTGAGATATGATCCCTCTATTCCCACTTTGCTGAGAGTTTTTATCAAAAATGGGTGCTGGATTTTGTCAAATGCTTTTTCTGCAACTATTCATGGAATCATGATTTTCATCCTTCCTTCTGTTTATGTGGTGTATCAGTTAATTGATATGTGGATATTGTACCAACCTTGCATCCCAGAAATAAATCCCACATGGTGTATGAGCTTTTAAATGTACTAATATTGCTGAATTTGGTTAGCTAGTATTTTGTTAAGGATTTCTACATCTATGTTCATTGAGGATACTGGCCTATAATATTTTTTCTTTGTAGTGTCTTTATCTGATTTTAGAATTAGGATAATGCTGGCCTTGTAAAATAGGCGGGGAGTCTTCCCTCCTCTTGAATTTTTCGGAATAGTTTAAGGATAGGTGTGCCCTAACCGGTTTGGCTCAGTGGATAGAGCGTCGGCCTGTGGACTGAAAGGTCCCAGGTTCAATTCCGGTCAAGGGCATGTACCTTGGTTGTGGGAGCATCCCCAGTAGGAGGTGTGTAGGAAGCAGTTATTGATGTTTCTAACTCTCTATCCCTCTCTCTTCCTCTCTGTAAAAAAAAAAATCAATAATATATATATATATATTTTTAAAAAGGATAGGTGGCCCTGACTGGTTTGGCTCAGTGGATAGAGCATTGGCCTGTGGACTGAAGGGTTCAATTCCAGTCAAGGGCATGTACCTTGGTTGAGGGCACATCCCTAATAGGGGGTGTGCAGGAGGCAGCTGATCGATGTTTCTCTCTCACTGATGTTTCTAACTCTCTATCCCTCTCCCTTCCTCTCTGTAAAAAACCAATAAAATATATTAAAAAAAAAAAAAGGATAGGTATTAGTTTTTCTTTGAATGTTTGGTAAAATTCACGTGTAAAGCCATCTGGTCCAGAACTTTTGTTTGTGGGGAGTCTTTTTTTCACTAGTTCTATTTTGTTGGCTGTGATCAGTCTGTTCAGATTTTCTGTTTCTTCTAGATTCATTCTTGGAATATTGTATGGTTCCAGGAATTTATCCATTTCTTTCAGATTGCCCAATTTGTTGGCATAGAGTTGTTTGTAATATTGTCTTATAATCCTTTGTATTTCTGTGGTGTCAGTTGATACTTCTCCTCTTTCATTTGATTTTATTTGGGTCCCCTCTTTTTTTTTTTTTTCCTGATGAGCCTGGTTAAAGGCTTATCAACCTTGTTTAATCTTTTCAAAGAATCAGCTGTTGGTTTCACTGATCTTTTATATTGTCTTTTTAGATTACATTTCATTTATTTCTGCTTTGATCTTTATTTCCTTCCTTACCCTCACTTTGGGCTTTGTTTGTTTACTTCACCAAAAAGAATAAGGAGATGGCAAATAAGCACATGACAAGACAGATGCTCAATCTCATTAACCATTAGGAAAATGCTAAACCACAATGAGACCGAACTAGATATCTATTTAAATGCTAGCCCTAGCTGGTTTGGCTCAGTGGATAGAGCACTGGTCCGTGTACTGAAGGGTCCTGGGTTCGATTCCGGTCAAGGGCCCATACCCGGGTTGCAGGCTCAATCTCCAGTTGAGTGCGTGCAGGAGGCCGCCAATCAATGATTCTCTTTCATCATTGATGTTTCTATCTCTCTCATTCTCCCTTTCTTTCTGAAATCAATAAAAATATATTAAAATATATGGCTAAAATTTGGGGGTAGGGGGATGGCAGGGACAATAGCAAGTGCTCATGAGCATGTGGAACAAATGGAACTCTCATATATTGCTGGTTGGAAATGCAACGTTGCAATCATTTTGGAAAATAGTTTGGCAATTTCTTATAAACTTATCATTTGACACAGTATTTATTCCTAGGTTATTTACTCAAACTGGAAGCCCAAATGTCCATCAACAGGTGAATGGATAAGAAAGTTGTGATATATAAATACAATGAAATACTATTCAACAAGAAAAAGGACCAAATTATTGATACATGTAATATAAATCATAAGTACTGACCAAATTATGCCCATTGGATTTGGTAGCTGCTAGTTAATAACAGGTTACTGGTCATTTACTGGTATTTGTCAGAGCTGTTTGAGCTGTATGGTATGTGTAAGGAAGGAGCATACATACTACAGTGGATTGGGAATAAATGAGAAGTGAAGTTATAGAGATAATAATTGAAGACTAACCTTCCAAGGAGCTTGGCTAAGAAGAGAAGGAAAGAAGCTAGGCTGGTAATCAGGATGATGATAAAGACTGAATTTGGGGGTGAGCCTTGAACAAGTGTACAGGATCTGGGGAAAGGAACTAAAGGGAGACAGAGGTTGAAAACCTGAGAGAAGATAATAGAACAAAGACCCAGGAAAAACTAGAGAGAATAGGATCCAGAGACAGAAAAGTGAAGGAAAGATACATAATGTTGACAAATATCTTTGTGGGTGAAACAGGAAATTATCTGGTTCCTGCATTGTTTGGCTTTTCCCCCACTCTGAAATAGAGGATGAAGTCATCCGTGGAAAGTGAGAAAGAGGTAGAGCAGGAACTTGAGTGAGGAGTGTGATAGAGGTTTGAAATAGCTGTCGTGGGCAGAGGATTAAAGAACTAACTTGAAACAAATGTAAGACTTGCTGAAGAACACAGAAGTCCAGCAAATGTTATAAACCATGAACTATGTAAAACTGCCATACAAGTTTTTCAATGTCTAGGGACGAGCCTCAAGCAAGTAAGGGGAAAGGTACTTCCTTCACACTGCTGGCCCATAATGAAATTTGTGGTCCATATTAGCAGTAGCATTAACTTAAATGACTATAGTTGCCTTCTCCCAGTTTTTAGATTTATTCTTCCTTCAAACCATTCTCTTCAGCACTGCCTGAGCATCTTACAAAAATAAACCTGATCATTTTAATCATCTGTTTAACTTATTCAATAGCTTCCTAGATTCAGATAAAATCTGAAGGAATTAAAATAGCAAACAAGGTCCTCTTATTCTCATCTCTCAGCAATCACACTCTCATTCATCTTATCTTTCGCTCTAGTCATAATGAACTAATTCTAAGTTCTAAATCGTACCATGGTCTTTCATGTCCCCATGACTTTACACATGAACTTTCCTCTGTCTCAGCTGTCTTCTCCCCATATCCGTTGACGTTTCACAACAAAAATTTAACTCAGATGTCACTCTCCTAATTTGACTTACTAAAACAAACACACTGTATAACTATAGGGGCTATCTTTCACAATATACTAGTAATGCTGTTAAAAAGTGTTCCCTTGATTTTTTTACAGCATGATCTCACTCATTTGTGGAATATAATGAACAACATAAACTGACAAACAAAAATAGATCCAGAGCCCTAGCCAGTTTGGCTTAGTGGATAGAGTCTGCCTGCAGACTGAAGGGTCCCAGGTTCGATTCCAGTCAAGGGCACGTACCTCGGTTGCAGGCTCCTGGCCCTGGTTGGGGGCATGTGGGAGGCAACCAACTGATGTGTCTCTCTCACATTGGTGTTTCTCTCTATCTCTCCCTCTCCCTTCCACTCTCTCTAAAAATCAATGGAAAAAATATCCTCGGGCGAGGATTAAAATAAAACAAAACAAAAATAGATCCAGAGACACAGAAGCATCAAAAACCCTCAAACCCTCAAAGAGGAAAGGCAGGGGAGGGTGGGAGGTAAGAGGTCAACTAAAGGACTTGTATGCATGCATATAACATAACCAATGGACACAGACAGTAGGGGAGTGCAGGCATGTGCTGAGGGGTGGGAGTGGCCGGAGAGAGGTCAATGGGGGGAAAAGGAGACATATGTAATATTTTAAACAATAAAGAATTTAAATTAAAAAATAAAAAGCGTTCCCTTGAAACTGTACAAACTGAGGGAGGGCATGGGTATCCCACCTATGTCTTCCCACAGTAAGCATCCTGTGCCTCTCTG
Organism: Myotis daubentonii; assembly: GCF_963259705.1. Lineage (NCBI taxonomy): Eukaryota > Metazoa > Chordata > Mammalia > Chiroptera > Vespertilionidae > Myotis > Myotis daubentonii. The sequence continues at coordinate 25,664,783 of NC_081855.1, forward strand.
TATGTATATCTTAACTTTAATGTTTACAAAGACTCGAGTACTAGCTTCTTCAAGGTCAGGGAAGCTTTCTTGGCCTCACAAATTAACTAGTTACCGTAATCATTGTTTACCTCCATAAAACAAAGATGGTAAGTGCTAACAATAGATAATAAAAACAGCTAAAATTTATTGAGTGTTTACTATGGGCAAAACTGCACTATGCATTTTGCACATATCTCATTTAATTCTCACTAGAATCTGAGATAGGTACTTATAATCCCTATTTTACAGAAGAGGAAACAAAGGCACAGAGCTAAAGCAACTTGCCTACAGTCAGACAGACAATAAGTAGCAGAATGCGAATCTAGATACATTATCTCAAGAGATTTGTTTAATGTCTCTCCTATTTAACATTATATTAATTTTGTTCCCACTGTACCCTCAGTGCTCAAAGCCAAGTACACAGGTCTTCAATAAATATGTTTGCTAACTTAAAGATGACTCTAAATTTCGACCTCAACATTTGGTCCTACTTAATTTCTGCTTGTCAATTTCTGCCCACCATTCTTAAGGTGTTCTGTCTGAATACTGGTCAGCTACTATGTTAGCCATCTTTCCTAACTCCTATTGATTTGGAAATTTGACAAAGCCATCTATGTTATTGTCCAGGTTACCAATAAAAATGGTGCAGAGTCCTATATTTAGGTTCAGAAAATTATTCTGACATTTTAATCTGGACACTCACCCAACTACTTAATTTAAAACACAGTTATTTAAACTACGTAAAAGAACAGACCCATTATTTTGGTCGGATTTTCATAAAATATTATTTTGCCTTAACTTTTCTCAAGGCCTGCAGTTTTTCAACAGGTAAACAAACACTCTCTTCTCATTCCATCCAATTTAATTATGTATTAGCATCTAAATGCACTTCTCGGGGGTTTCTCATTTTGTTAGGATTCCTTTCTGCGAATCCCCTATTTGTTATTAAAGCTCCAGAAGAGAGGGGAATAAGATGTTCCATATTTCTAATTGAACTTTTATAAGAGTGAGGGGATAAATCTTCCATAAATTTGACTCTACAAACAACATCTTTGGAGAAAGTAAGAACTTTTTTTTTAAATAGACAAATACAGACAAAACATAAAATGACTTTCAAACCATAAAATTATCTCTCCTTTCAGGAGAGTATTTTAACAAATACTTTTTAAAGAACAAAGTTCAATGAGAAAGATACAATAAAATGGTTTGTTTTTAAAACCAAAACCCTGAGAAATAAAATAAGAAAATGAATAGACGGGGGTGTGGGGAGGGGGGAATGGTACAGATATATAAATGATTTTCAATTTAAATTATTTTTCTTCTTGGAGGTTTCATAATTGAAATATGCTATTATCAGACATTACTATTCCTCAACATGATATTTATTTGGAAATAAATTGTTTCAGTTATGTTACCAAACTGAAAATGCAACAAACAGGAAAAAACAAAGATAAGGAATGACTTGATTATTGTCTTAAAGATATAACAGTTGTCAGTCTGTCATAAATTAATAATCTTTATGAAAAGTATCAAGCTCATAGTTAATTGTGTTGATTATACAACACACATGGGCTTTAATATTAAACTTCTCATCATTATTCAGATACCACAGTGTCTTTTACTAAAATTTTGGTAAATTTTAAAATGTTTACTAAAACATTGTACAATTCCAAGTTTTGATTTTTAGAAAATATTCAGTAATTTTTAAAAATGTTTTTACTGATTTTTAGAGAGAGAGGAAGGGAGAGGGCTAGAGAGATAGAAACATCGATGAGAGAGAAACATCATAATCGGCTGCCTCCTGCATGCCCCCTTCTGGGGATCAAGCCCGCAACTGGGGCATGTGCCCTGACTGGGAAACAAACCTCAATCTCCAGGTTCCTGAGTCGACATTCAACCACTGAGCCATACCGGTCAAGTGCCAAGTTTTGATTTTAATAAGTCAGGAGTTTAAAAAAAAATCTATAAATACACTTTTAGAATCCCCAGTCATCCTCAGAGATTTTGTAAATGTTATGGAAAGATTAATAAATAATGGTATTAACATGCAGTGAAAGATAACTAAGTGTAATGAAATGGGCAAAAAGTTAGTATTAGATACAGAACTCTTTTGACCTGGAGGGCAAGCCACTAAATGAAGACTATGGAGCCAGCACTCCAGGATCGTAAGAAAAAATGCCAAAAGCCTGCCCCATCTATAATATATCTTCCTCTTTCTCTCTTTTGTGCACATGCTTCATAACCTATTCTTATTTATGAATTTCAACAGGCATCACTTCTCAAATCTTCCCCACTAAATTATAAGGCATTATTTTTCTACAAAATTCATTTTATAATAATTTGAGAAATCCAATATATTCCTTGTATAACAATACTGAAAGAACATTAATTATTAGACCACTAACTCAATGTACTGGATAAAATGATAAAATGATCTTTGCATCTCTTCTACCTCTACAACCACAAATTAAAGCTTCTAAGAAAATAAGCTTCATTTCTAGTTTTGAGGAAGAATGAACCTATTTGACATTTCCATTAAGTCCTGTTTTCCCCTCCCCCCACCATGTGATAACTTATATAACTCTCAAATACAAGTTAGGAACTCAGTGATACTGAAATATCACACAAATTAGCTGGTGCTACTTTCGTCACTAGCACTGTTGAAACATAACCCAGGCAACAGAAAAATCATCTCTGGGATCATTCAAAATCATTTTTTACAAATGCCTTTTTTCAATTTTCTTCTAATTATAACATTATGTTCTCTTTTTAAAAACACTTCATAGAATCACAGAATGGTAAAACACTGCACCTGGAAAACCTAGTACTTTAATCTTCAACTCTCAACTTGAATCACTGGGGAAGTCTCTGTAAAACTAACTGTTCCTACCACCATCTCTTATAGACCATGGTCCCATAGCATTTTGCTAAGACTTAGTTATGTGAGGATGCAGGTTTTAAATGATAGGCGATGTGAAGAATTGAAATTGAGTATTCCCTATAACAAAATCCCCCAAAACTTAGATTAAAAAAAAAAACCACAAAAATCCCACAGACTTATTACAGTTTAAGAAAGAGAAAATTAGTATTTTAATAGAAAAGAATTACTTTTATTTGGTAAGGTAAACAAAGTGGTGAAACTTACACAAATATCTTTGAAACTATCATAAACACCATAAAAAGTCAGCTAGAGAGAAATTTAAAGGGAATGCCTTGGCCTGACCAGCGTGGCTCAGTGGTTGAGCGTGGACCTATGAACCAGGAGGTTTGATTCCAGGTCAGGGCACATGCTTGGGTTGCAGGCCCAATCCCCACTAGAGGGATGCAGGAGCAGCCAATCAATGATTCTCTCCCATCACTGATATGTCTATCTCTCTCTCCCTCTCCCTTCCTCTCTGAAATCAACAAAAATATATTTTAAAATAAATATATAAATAAAAAGACTCACATTTTCCTATTTGACAGCTTTCTACAAAGTTATGATAATCAACAGTGTGGTATGGACATAAGGAGAGATATATAAATCAATAGAATAGAATTGAGAATCCAGAAATAAACTTTTACATTTACAATGAATTGATTTTCAACAAGTGCCAAGGCCATTCAAGTGGGAGATGATAATAGTTTTTTTCAACAAATTGTGATGGGACAACTGAATAGCCACATGCAAAGAAATGAAGTTGAACTCCTACTCACACCATACAAAAATTAATTCAAAATGGATCATAGACCTAAATGTAGGAGCTAAAGTGATAAAACTCTTAGAATAAAATATTGATATTAACTTTCATGATCCTGGATTAGGCAAAGCCTTTTCAGATATGATACTGAAAGCACAAGAAACAGAAAAACAAATAAATAAATTGAACTTTATCAAAATAAAAATCTTTTATGCTTCAAAGGACACCATCAAGAAAGTGAAAAAAAAAAAAAGTCAGAGAATGGGAAAATATATTTGCAAATCATATACCTGATAAGGGACTGGTATATAGAATACATAAAAGACTTAACAACTCAACAACAACAAGGACAACCCAATTTAAAAATGGGCAAAAGCCCTGGTCAGGTATCTAAGTTGGTTAGAGTGCTGTCCTGATATGCGAAGGTTGTCAGGCTACGGGTTCAATCTCCATTCAGGACACATACAGGAATCAAAGAATGAATGCATAAATAAGTGGAACAACAAATCAATGTGTCTCTCTCTCATCAATAATTTTTTTTTTTAGATGAGCAACTCCAGCAAACACACCATTGGTTTATTTTGTAACTTTGTTGGGATATTTAGCTAGTGGTGGGGAGAGACAAAGTTAGATCATATTCATCATGTACCATACAGAAATGAAGTCCAAGTGTTTTAAAGATTTAAATGTAAAAAACAAAACCAGAGAGTAAGAAGAACATATACGTAACTATTTGTTATCATCTTGGGGGGAAAGCTTATTGTCCTGACTTCAAATAAGAACATCAGGCTTGCCTGTGTAGAAATTTAAGATGTGTGTTTGGTAGAAAATACACATTTAAACGTCTTTCATATACATTGCCAATATTTCCCCCCAGTTTTTTGTATTTTCTTTTAGACTTCATTTCTGTACATGATGAACATGATCTAACTTCATCTCTCCCTACCATTAGCTAAATATCCCATTGATTTGTTTGCTGGAGTTGGTTCATACTGGCTCCAGAGAGACTGTTACATTTTTTTCTTTTCTTTTGAAAAAAAAAATGTTTTTATTGATTTTTAGAGGGAGAGAAAAGGAGAGGGATAGATAGAAACATTGATGAGAGAGAAACATCGATCAGCTGCCTCCTGCACACATCCTATTGGGGATCAAGCTGGGAACCCAGGCATGTGCCCTGACTGGGAATTGAACTGGTGACCTCTTGGTGCATGGGTTGACGATCACCCACTGAGCCACACCAGCTGGGCGAGACTATTCCATTTTCTGGAATTTTGCAAGCTGACTGTGAAATACAGCCATTATTTAAAATTAAATTATATATTATAATAAAATAAATAATATTTAAAACAAAGATAATAAATACTCAAAAATTATTACTTCCCTGGGGGGAAAAAAAGGAAGGACATCTATAATCCTATATAATAAAAGGCCAACATGCAAATCGACCAAACAGCGAAACGACCGGTTGCTATGATGCGCACTGACCACCAGGGGGCAGACACTCAATGCAGGAGCTGCCCCCTGATGGTCAGTGCGCTCTCACAAGGGGAGCATCACTCAGCCAGAAGCTGGGCTCACGGCTGGTGAGCGCAGTGGCGGCTCCACAGCAGCGTTAAGGATCCCCCAAGAGGTCCCGAACTGCAAGAGGGCACAGGCCGGGTTGAGGGAACCCCCCCCCCTGCCCGGGCACAAATGTCATGCACTGGGCCTCTAGTACTTTCAATAATAAAGATACATTTTAAAAAATTGGCCACTTCCTAACTATTTTATTATGATTTATGCCCTCAGGGTTATTTAATGTCTACTTTACCTGCATGGTGAAAATACTTTATAATGGTGTGCAACTGTGTTTCTTTTTCCAATTCAGAATTTAGTGACTTGATGTTGGCAGCATGAAATTGGCCATTATAAGAGTATATACACCACACAAATTGGCAAGCCCTACAAACTATGGCCTTTTTATTTTTCAGAGATGCTATTGTTAATCATATATCAGCAAACCACTGAAGTAAACCATTCTTTCCTCATTAATTTTAAAAAGGATCTCCAGCACATATTAGTCTGCATTTATTCATTACGTTTATAGAACAGAATAAGCTTAGACTTGAACGTAATTGTTTTCTGTGCCAGACTCACTGACTGCTTTAGTATGTTTTGATGTATTGATGAGACTTCAGACATAGTTTCTATTTTTCTAACATGAGATCACAGTACTGACTGAATCGAGAATATATATTTCCTAAACAGTTTGATAGCATTCTTAACTTAATGTATAGTATAGAAAGCAATAGCAAAATGAAAGACTATTTTTGGGAACAGCTGGTTACTGTAGACTATATTTAGATTAGGGCTCTTTACTCTTAAAAAAAAAAAAATCCAAACACAAGAAAACAAAACACTACCATGGAGTTACCTAAATATCACTCTAAATGTTCCCTCATAAAAATCACTTCATTGCATGAAGAAATAGGGATCTACATAAAGGCAAGACCCAGTGATAGTACTCTTCTTTGACAGTGTCACTATTACGTACAAATTTAGCATTAGCAACTTTCAATTCAACAACAAAGACTTAGTAATTTCTTATCCAGGACCATATTAGACTCTGGAGACACAAATGAGACATGACCCCAACCTTTAAAGCTCTCATCATTTTTAGTGGTTCAGTGGGTAGAGAATGTGTCATAAGTGGTTATAAGCATTTGCTTTTATTAGCATTGAGAGGAAAAGAGAGAAAAACAGATCTACTTAAGAGGGGAAAAAATCAAAGTATAAAAATTAGTTATTTAGCTCTAGCTTGGCTCTTTGGATAAAGCATCGGCCTGGGGACTGAAGGGTCCCAGGTTCAATTCTGGTCAAGGACACATGCCCAGGTTGTGGGCGTGCAAAAGGCAGCTGATCAATGAATTTCTTTTCATTGATATTTTTCTCTCTCCCCCTTCCTCTCTGAAATCAATAAAAATATATTTAATAAAAGAATTTTATTCAAAGTTTGCCCACCTACAGAGATAAGCTGCTATGTGTTAGTCACTAGATTTCCAGCATCTACACCAGTTAAACATCAGTGTCCCTATATTAATGTCTTTCCTGCTGAGGTACTTTATGAAGTCAGTGATTTATTTGCAGATACTTATTACCAACTGAATGAAGTAAACAATATCTGCTGCCTAAATATTTCCTTACTTGTCACAAGCCATTGAAATTTGAACTCCAGTTACCCATTCTAGGTTTTGGTTATGAAACTATGTAATGTAATCGCTGAGTGGACTCAATAAAACAATCCGTTTTTTCAAGTAAACCAAAAGACTTCACATTTAAAGACCTGCTGTCAGTTGGTATGTAATAAGCATAATATCTCATATTGTAGACTAGGGAGCAAATACAGCAGCTGCCCTTTTCACACATACAGTTGTGGCTTGATATACAGAGTGACAATTTCAACCACTTCCAAACACTGATATTTTAGACTTTACAATCTATTTCTTAGGGATTTGTGCTATGTATAGAAATAATCATTACCCTTTGAGAAACAATGGTTCATTGACTAAAAATGAGCTTAACAAAGGAATTATTTGGTACTGAAAAATACAGAGCAGTGAATTGGGTGACACAAATACAGCATCATCAGCTCATGTGGCTGTATTAGGGTAATTTATTTAAAACAACAACAACACACTAAGTAACTTAAAATTTAGCCTCAACAATGAATATCACGAAATTATGAAAACAGATCTTAGGTTCTTATTTTGAAAATGACCCTTTAACTCCCAACCTAAAATAAATACAAGAAAAAAAAATTTTGCAGAATGAAATATTTCAGTAACACTTAAAGCCTAGTTTTGACTCGTATATGTTTCAGTTACACTCATGATTCACACTGAATTTTGTTTTAAGTATTAAGAGAATAAATAGCATTCCAAAAGTCACAAGCTTGAAAACTTCCAGTTCCTTCTCTAGTTGGAGAGCTTACAAAACTTATTACATGGAACACTGAGTTGATGCAGTGACCATAAATTTCTTAACACTGTAAATCTAAATTTAATCGAAAGTAATTTCAGCAAGTTGTGTAGAAATAGCCTCAAAGTAGATAAAGCAAAAGTCACAAACTGTTAATCTAAAAGAATGGTTTATGCATATATCATGTACCTTTCAAATTTTCTGAGGTTTTAAAATTTTCAAACAATAAAAGGGGAAAGGGTACAACATCCTCAAAGCAGATGCACAATTATTTGTAATGTGAAAAGATTGAGTTGTGGTTTTTTTTTTTAGTTTTTTTAAATCTTTATTGTTCAGATTATTACAGTTGTTCCTCTCCCCCCACCCCCAAATAGCTCCCCTCCACCCGGTTCCCACCCCACCCTCTGCCCTTACCCACCCCCCTCCCACTGTCCTCATCCATAGGTGTACGATTTTTGTCCAGTCTCTTCCCGCACCCCCCACACCTCTTTCCACCCGAGAATTGTCAGTCCACTCCCTTTTTATGCCCCTGATTCTATTATATTCACCAGTTTATTCTGTTCATCAGATTTTTTATTCACTTGATTTTTAGATTCACTTGTTGATAGGTATGTATTTGTTGTTCAAGTTTGAGTTGTTTTCCACCAAAAGCTTTGTAACTCATGACATTAAACTTTTCTCAGAAACCTTAGTCACTGTCACACAAAAAGCAACCAACAGAGTATTTTAAATATTCTATTTAAATATTCTAGCACTGTTCCTGTTTTCATTTATGGAGTTTTTTGTTTTGTTTTGCTTTTATAAAAATACTTCCTGCATTTTCAATGGTATTAGTTGGACAGGTAATACTGGTAAAGCAGCATAACAAGCAAAGGTTCTGGCTCAGCTTCTAACCAGCTGTGTGACCTTGAACAAATCTCTTAGCTCCTCTGGGTCTCAATTTTCCCATTTATAAAAAGAGGCAGTTATACTAGATGCATTCTAAAGTATCTTCCAACTCTCTAATTCCTTTCAGATAAAGATCTAGGCTTGTGAAAATGAAAAAAATAGCCCTCAAAAAAAAAAAGGCCAAAATCTACCTTTGTCATTTTAGTGAAACACATAGGATACTAAACTGTATATGTACAATGTAATCATGACCACAACTCTAAATAATTTTTTTTAAATATATTTTATTTTATTGATTTTTTACAGAGAGGAAGGGAGAGAGACAGAGAGTCAGAAACATCGATGAGAGAGAAACATCGATCAGCTGCCTCCTGCACATCTCCCACTGGGGATGTGCCCGCAACCCAGGTACACGCCCTTGACCGGGACCCTCCAGTCCGCAGGCCGACGCTCTATCCACTGAGCCAAACCGGCCTCGGCGACACAACTCTAATAATATTACACACACACACACACACACACACACACACACACATAAACACACAGATTCCAGGTAAAAAATATTGGAAGAAAATACAGCAAATACTACCAGTGGCTGAGTTGTAGGATACAAATGACAAACAGCTTTTTCTGTATTTTTCAAGTTTCCTACACTAAACATATTATTAGTTTGATAATGAGATGGGAGGAGGGAGTTAAAGAGGAAAAAAAAATCTCCTTTTATGTTCTAAAGGAAATTTTACATTTGGAAAGCATTCTAGAATTTGAATGAACTTTTCAAAAACAGTTGAGTTAATCAGAAAAAAAAAAAATCTTGGACACAGTCACATACCTGATACCTGTCAGACAAAAGCTGTTGTTTATTTGCCCTATATTAGTAAGCTTTAAGGAGGCACTATACTTTTTTTACCTGTACTGAAACTGGTAATAATAATTTTGAAAGCTAATTTAACATAGTGCCAGACATAGTTCTAAGACTTTACATAGACTGTATTGATTCATTTAATCTTCACAACAACCCTAGGAGACAGATATACTGTTACTATCCCTATGAGACACACAGATTAAATAATTAGCCTACAATAGCTAATAAGTGGCAGAGGCAACATTTAAATCCAGGCAATCTGTTATCAGAATACAGGCTCTAATCTACTAAACCATACTGTCTTTTGTACTTAAAATATCATCTTCCTCGGGTCATTTTTGAACTATCTTTTGCCCTCAAAGTTCTTCTAAACTACTTTTCTTGAAACTAAAAATAAATACTAGGATAAAAAGACTGGCCAAACTTTTAACTTTAAAATTTACGATTCATTTCTAAGTCATTACCTCAAAGCTACAGGGGGTATAATTTAATCTCCATACATACCAATAGGTAAATAATATAACATGAGAAACTAAATAGCATTAATTACTATTTAATATTGGAATGTTTTAATAAGAAGTACTTTATTGATTGACATTATTTGTATTCATGAATCTGGGGAAAAGGCCACTAAAAACCAACTGTTGTACCTTTCTAAAATTTCTATTTTATTGAAATGATATTTCAAGCTATGTTGCAATTAATTTATTTGGTATTTATTTATTTTAAAAGATAGTTTCTTTTTTTAATATATATTTTTATTGATTTCAGAGAGGAAAAAAGAGGGAGAGATCGAAACATCAATGATAAGAGAGAATCATTGATTTGCTGCCTCCTGCACATCCACCACAGGGATCCAGCCCACCCTAGCATGTGCCCTGACCAGGATCATAGGTGAATGCTCAATCACTGAGCAACACCAGCTGGGCTCATTTGGTATTTAAAAGAGTATGCATCAATATTTATTTTGAACACTGGCTTTAGGACACACCAGTTAACTTTATAATACCCCAATTACTATAACATGCAGAACCTGGGAAAAGGAACACAGAGGACGCCAACTAATTAAATACAGCTGAAGGTCCTCACTGAATTCTTAGGCAATTCAAACTCAAGCCAAGTATGCATTATTTCCCTTTTTCTGCACAGTACCCACATTATTTGCCAACTTTTATGGCTTCTGGATTACTTTTAATAAAGCTCAAATTTCCCCACATCTGCATTACTAAATTTCTAGCCTATTGAAGTGAATATAGAAATCAATATTTTCCTTTTTAAAACATTTAAAAGACAAGGAAGTGAGGAAGAAGGTGGGGGTTAAAACTTTGCACTAGGCTGCCTGTTAACTTAAATGTGCAATGAGACGATCACCCGATAATTGCACCCTTTGGGTACTTCAGTCCTGGTAAGATAATAATGTGAAATAAAGTCACCTGGTTTATTTCAATTTACTTTCACAATTTGCAAATCTGCAGCTCTCTGCCATGGTACATTAAGAAAATTAGCATGTAAGAAAAATCACCTGCTTATGTAAATTGAGGATGGTTTTTATCCAAACAGACAGGAGGAAAAAAGCTGCAATCTGGGTCAAATGACTAATTTTATCTTTTTGTTCAAATGTCTCTCTTCACCTTTTCTCTGTGGCTCAGAGAAAGAATTTCAGGTCAAGGAACAGATAAACAAAAAGTTTCTGTGTTGTCCACTCTCCTGTAAGGAGTTTGCTGTCTGACACTACTGAGCTCTATACTACTTAAATTGAAAACAAGACTAAGAACTTCATCTAGATAACAAAACCACAACACTGAGAGAGGAAAGAAAAGAAATCAATGGAGGATATCTGATCTAACTGGGAAGGAAAGCAAACATGGCAAGGATCAGGTACCAATTTTACCCTCTACTACTTTAGGTAAACGAGTCTTTAGAAAAGGAAAATACTCCAAATTATTTAGGACAAACAAGACAAAATTCTCCATGGAGAATACTGTATGCCTTACACTTTGCTTTGTAAATGCACCTGATCAGGTTCTTCTGAGTCTCACATTTAGAATCAGCGGTTCTCAACCTGTGGCTCGTGACCCCTTTGGCGGTCCAACGACCCTTTCACAGGGGTCGCCTAAGACCATCCTGCATATCAGATATTTACATTACGATTCATAACAGTAGCAACATTACAGTTATGAAGTAGCAACGAAAATAATTTTATGGTTGGGTCACAACATGAGGAACTGTATTTAAAGGGCCAGAAGGTTGAGAACCACTGAAGATGAATGCGTTCTTGGTCAGTAATGACCGTCTTCCCAACATCCATTGCTGGAATTTATCCCTCCCACTTATAATGTACCCTATCTCCAGGTCCAGGAATGAACCTGCCTGCTCCAAAAGTAATCTTATCTCCGGTGACAGTAACTGGTTCAGAAATGAGTCTACAACCCAACAAAGGCCAAAGAGACTCTAGAACTGTGCTGGTCACACTGGGAACAGGGTTACATTTATCTCTTTGTTCCTTTAAGTAATTTCAGAAGGTATTCAACATCGGTAGTCTTGAAGTTGTCCTGTGGTCACTAGCAGAGTCTATTTGCCCACAAATAATGCCACGACGCTTTACAAATATTAATGCATTTTCATTATAGAAACTTAGGAAACACGGGATTTTATAAATGAGGAAACCAAGACTCAGAAAATTTAAATAACTTTATCAAGGTCATGGGTTTGTTGGCAGCAAGGTGGGGACCAGAACATTGTCTGCTAACAAGTTTAGTTTAGTACTTTATTGCCCTATCATTAAAAAAGAAACAATTATTTCCAAGGAAATGACAATTTGAACATGATAAACATCAAGTTCTCTGGTTTACTAAGCTAGAAATAAAAACTTGGGATTTGGCCCAGCCGGCGTGGCTCAGTGGTTGAGCATCCACCTTTGAACCAGGAGGTCACGGTTCCATTCCAGTAAGGGCACATGCCTGGGTTGCAGACTTGATCCCCAGTGTGGGGTATGCAGGAGGCAGCCAATCAATGATTCTCTCTCAACATTGATGTTTCTATCTCTCTCTCCCTCTCTGAAATCAATAAAAATGTATTTTAAAAAAACTTGGGATTTGGCCATCAATGATCCATTTGCTAAATTCAATGGCCTTTTCTCCACCTTAATTTTCTGACTTTCTTATTTGCACCAAAGATCACTCCCATCTTCATAACTGTCTTCTGTCAAGCGTATGTTGTCAATCACTGTGAACACATTTTCCTATCTGCCTGTCCTTTAATTTTACCTCCAATAGTTTCTTCCATTTACAACTGAGTACATTCCCTAAGGCTCACACCTCAGCTCCATCTATTATTGCAATAATGGCAATGAATTATAATTCTCCATTTATAAATCTTTCTCCCCAAATGTATGGTCTCCTTTAAATCCTTATCATTCAGCCTGAGAAATAGTCAACACATAATAAATGAGTATTTTAAGAACAAGTGAAAATAACATGTATCTTTAAATTTTTATTTAATGGCTTCAAGTTGAGTTTCAACTCTCCATCAAGACACCCTGAAAGCAGGGATGTATTATTTTTCATACTGTTTACTTAACTGTCAGCTCCTTCAGGGCAACTTCATGACTTAAACATCTCTATATCCCAGTACCAAAACACAAACAGAGACACAGAGAAGCTTGCTAGAGGTTTGCAAAATTCTTTACAGAACTAAATATCCTCATTAGTGCCTACAATAGTACTGGCCCATAGCAGGTTGACAATAAAAATACATTGACTAGTGAGTTCCAACAACGTCAGACCTTGTCTGACAGTAGATATGATTCAAACTAATTCAGAGCACAGATGTGAAACTGGGTTTAGGTAAAGAGCACCAATCATGATCAATGGCAGACATCCCTCTACTCACTCCATTACAATGAACTGTTAAAGCTTAACTCAATATAGTTTCCTTAGAAGTCATCTTTTCATAATGCCAGAGTGCCAGAATTATTTCTAATGTCTCTTGACTAGGGTACCTTAGAACCACAGACTAGGTCTATGATGACTTGTCACATGCTTATTGACAGTATTACAACTGTTGCCTCAGGCATTCTCTGTGTTACCCCCAAGCAACAACAGTATCAAACTGACAAGCTATATTATATTATTTAGGAAATCATTGTTGATCTACCTTAGAAGACCCAATCAACAAATAATTCACTGATGTACTCTGGATGTACAAGCAATTATAAGTAAAACTCAAATATAATATTAAAATGAAAGAGCTTCTACTGTACGCCATGGCTTCTTTCTGTTTGTTTGGATAACAAATGTAAAGGTTTCTTAGGTCTTGGCAATTTCCATCACAGAAGTCAAATCAGCATATTAAGGAAACATACAGTGAACTGCTAGGACATCAACAAATCTATTAAAAACCAAGAATAGCCACACAATTCTACAACATAATGCTTCAAATTATGAATATAATGAAATATTTCAGTACTCCATTAGAGAATGGCCTTTTATATCAAGGAACAACACTTCTACAGTTGTCTATTTTCAGGATAAAACCTCAAAACTTAGATTTAAACATATATTAATGCATTTTACAGACATTCTTCTTCTAGCACAGCATATGAAAGGGAACTCTATCTGCCCTCATTTTTTTCCCCCCAGGACATGCACCAGTGGTACTAATTGATGGCTTAAAGAGTTGCATGTTAAAAAAAAAAGTTGCATGTAATTGAGGGCTATTGTTGTTTTAGCTTGTCTGAAAAGGCAATTCTTTCTGAAATGTCTTTTTAAAATAAAAATATTTATCTCTTTTCTCCTAAGATGATATTCAACAGTATAACATAAAATTTCTCCCCAAGAATAAAACAAGTTTCTTTTGTTTTCCTAATATAATTTGGATAATCTTGTCAAGAGCCTAAGTACAAAATGACTTCCAATGTTACAGGTTATGGAGCCTCCATCACCAAGAAATCAGCTCAGTATCATTAGATTGTGTTACTTTTATTTATTCTCTAACTCTGCTTTCTCTACTTTATGACCATGAACCTACAGTTTCTAAAAGTACATCCTAAGTACAAAACAACTTCCAATGTTACAGGCTATGGAGTTTCTATCACCAAGAAACCAACTCAGTATCAGATTTTGATACTTTTATTCTCTCACTCTCTTTGCTTTCTTTACTTTATGACCATGAACCTGCATTTCTAAAAGTACATTCTTTGTAGTTAAAATTAACAATATAGATTTCCACATTTCTAGTTTCACACAAATGCTTTGTTATGTCTAGAAGAGAAACCATTTCCTTTTATGGTGCAAGCTCTGCTTCTTCAAAGCTCTTTTCACAAAGCAGACCCTCCCTGTCCCCACACCCCAAGAATCCAGCTGTGGCTGTTAATCTTGGCTAATAGAGAAACTTCAATACTACAGATTCTTAACCTGTAAAACACAGTTAATAATAAAATACACTTTACTATACTTTAGTATACATCTTTCTGATGCAACTAACTCCAGGGTTTTCCCTCAAACATATCCCAAAAGTATTTCCCATTTTTCCAAATTATAGTTTGCTATTTGAGGAATAAGAGGACCAGAGAAAACATCAGAAAAAAAAAAAAAACGAGGCCTCTAATTTTCACAAGATGAGCAAGCTAGACTATCTTTGCATTGCATAAGGATTTACACTGAATAATTTTTCATTAAATCACACATATTTCCCTACCTCACTGGGATTTTATTTAGCAATTCACGCTTTTTCATCCAAACACAAGTAAAATGAATTTCCAGTAAAGCTGAACTTTGACGACGATAACAATGTTCTTCATGTTACATTCTGAAAAGAAAAAATTAATTTCCTTCCCAGGATGTAAAGCAATAATACTTTCTAAAACAGTGGAGATAATCTGACTAGAACACTAACAAGTCCATACAAACATGTATGTACATTTTTATGTGTTTGTTAGCATATAGCACAACTAAGTGGACACTCTATGTTATTTAAAGTCATGCCTTCAAAAATAGCCTGCATGTTGATTTCACCTGGTAAATCTGACTATATATGAAACCACTTATATGCATATTAATATAACAGTTTGATTTTTCTACCAACAATAATTATCACTTTAAAAAGCTAATATTTTTTGAGTACTTACTGTATGCTAGAAAATGTATTCATTGGTTTACAAGGATTACCTCATTTAATCCTTACACCAATCCTATGAGATAGATGCTATTATTATCCTCACTCTGTGAATGAGGAATAGAGAAGTTAAATAATTTATCAATATCACATAGTTAATAACTAAATATCAATACAGTGATGCTTAAGTTTTGAAAGACTTAAATAATAGTAACCCGCAGAAGGTATTAGAATAAAATTCAAGCGGAAGGTATTAGAATAAAATTCAAAGTTCTCCAACTTTACTTGGAATACAAAGGCACCAGACCAAATGAATTCCAGGGTCTTTACCTTTCAATTAATCAGATAAGTAAAAAAACAAAACAAGCAAACAAAAACAACTTTTCCCAGACTCACTTTTATCAAAATGGCAATTTGTGCCATTAGTTCAATCTGTAATGTAATAGTTCAGGCGGCCAAGATCAAAACTGCATGGGTTTAGCAGTCCTCAAACCTCTCTCATGTAGTCAACCTCCTCCAACTGTCAAAAGTATACACCTCCTAAGACCCTGAAACCTATAATGCAATACTCTTCATCCCAGAGTTGTCATATCTCTAAGCACAACATACTTTCTCCTGGCAACAATGAATTACAGACAAAAAACTATTTATGATAGCCTCACCAAATGGCTCAGGTTTCTTTTTGTGCAGTTTTGTGTTTTGATTTTGCATTATGAAAATGACCATATATATGGAAGCCTTGACATCTGATAAAGGTCAAATTATATATGATGCTTTGATGACCCATGAACAATATTCTATCATAGACAATGAATGTACCTCATGCTACCCCATGATCATATTGCCAGGTAAACTGGAACCCCTACTTAGAGATAAAACACAGCAGACAGTTGTAAATGAAACCTTACTTGAACTGTCAAAGCACCATCTTAACCAGCAAGCTAATAGGTAATTCTCTACCTTTACACAACTGTCCAATACTGATAAGTTATTCCACTAGTTAAATTCAGCACAAAGAGAAATCAAGCCTGCAGACGAAACTGTTCAGTGATAAATCTGAATGGTAAAATGCTACATCACTTCTGTAAAAATCTCTCCTTGCCTACATGGAAGAACAACAATATCCCCCAATATTACATACAGCAGTTTCCCTGGCTGGTGTGGCTCAGCGTCACCCCGTGAACCCAAAGGTCACAGGTTTGATCACTGGTCAGGACAAATACCCAGGCTGGGAGTTCAACCTCTGGCTGGGGCACATACGGGAGGCAACTGTTCAATGTTTCCCTCTCACACATTGATGTCTTTCTCTTTCTCTCTCTCTCCCCCTCCCCCCTTCCTCTGTCTCTAGAATCAATGAAGAATGTGCCCTTGATTAAGAATTGGGGGAAAAAAAAATTAGATGCAGCATTATAAGCCACCAGTTAGTACCACTGGGTGCATGTCCAGAAAAAACACACACATGAAAGCAGATATAGTTTCCTTTCCTATGCCATGCCAGAAAAAAAATACTCGAAAAATGCATTAAATATGTGAATCTTATAATACCCAAGTAGGTATATGGTGCTTTGAATCAAATGACATATCATTGGGAGAATATTGTTTAATATATTTTATTGATTTTTACAGAGAGGAAGAGAGAGGGATAGAGAGTTAGAAACATTGATGAGAGAGAAACATCCATCAGCTGCCTCCTGCACACTCCCTACTAGGGATGTGCCCGCAACCAAGGTACATCTCCTTGACCGGAATCGAACCCAGGACCCTTCAGTCCGCAGGCCGACGCTCTTTCCACTGAGCCAAACCAGCTAGGGCAGGAGAATATTTTTATGTTACACTGCAATCATTTTAGAAAACAGTTGCTTCTATTGGGTCCTTTCTAAAAAATAGTTGTTTCTATTGGGTCCTTTCTAAATTAAAAAGAAAAATTCTGGTTCAGTTAGTTGAAAAGTGTAACACCTTATCAATATCTTTAACTTGGGTTTCAGAATATCAGTGCACTTCACTCTAGTTTGGTGTTCAGATCTCTGGTTTTAACAATCTTAGGTCACATAGCAGTTAAATTCCAAATATAATAAGCAATTCAGACAGCAAGTCAATAATATGGAAATATAAAAATAGAAAATTATTTGCATACTAAAACACACAGCTGGAACTCTTTTTTTCATACCAAAAATGTCACCTGTAACAGCTGATAAAAACACTCAATACAATAACTAGAAAAACTTGGCTAAAGAACAAAGAAGGGACTTGAGCAGATCAAGTAACCAAGCAGCAAAGATGCCTCAGCACTGTGCTAAGTGCTGGGGAGGAAAAGCGTATCTTTTTTTTTTAAATCCTCACCGGAGGATATTTTTCTATTGATTTTAGAGAGAGTGGAAGAGAGGGAGGAGAGAGGACCATAGATATGAAAGAGACACATTTACTAGTTGCCTCCAACATATGCTCTGCCCTAGGCATTGAGCCTGCAGCCAAGGTTCGTGCCCTTGACCTGGAATTGAACCCGTGACCCTTCGGTCCACAGGCCTATGCTCTTATCACTGAGCCAAACCCGCTAGGACAAAAAAATGTATTTTTGTAGACCACAGTCCTTACCCCTAAGGGGCTTACAAATGTAGTCAGTGAGACAGGCAAATACAAAACAACTGATGTACTACAACAGAAGATGGTACACAGGAGGCACTTGAAGTATGTATACGGAACAAACTCCACAGAGTGGTAGAAGGAGTCAATCAATGAAGGAATCTAGAATGAATTAAAATCAAACATATTGGAATTTTAATATATCAGTAATTCAGAATACCTATTATCAGAATGTTCACTGTGAACATTATCAGAATGTTCAGCACTCCAATTCCTCACCTCCCTCGCCTTTAAAAATAAAAACTTTTCCCTTAGCACCAACTTGAAGTTAAAATTTCTACAGGTAACATCACCATTTGATAGAAATGTAGGCAACACCTTTATAGTATAGGAAATACAACCCATTTCCCTTTTAGTATCTCTAGTTCTTAGCACTGTATGCAAAGCACTAAAATGAAAGAGTATCCATGGCTAAGAAAATCCACACAAATTCTCAGTAAATCAATGACAAAATTTAAAGCAAGGAACAACTTTTTTCCTGCCTGCCCCCCCCCCCCCCCAATCAAGCTTTGAAATCCTCAAGGGTCAGGCAAGAAATGGAAGGAAGTTCACAGTGCAATCCCTGAGGATAGGATATGGAAGAGAAGAGAGGAAGGCAGGAACAGGCAGGTCCCCGAGCAGAACGATCAAAGAGGCACCATTACTCTTTGCCACCAGGAATCCCACACACCTTAGAGAAGGGAGCACTACAGCAGCAATCTCCTGGGAGATTTAGCTGGGAAAACACGACTAGTTTAAAACAAAAACAAACAAACAAAAAAACACACAAACAGATCCCATCACTTAGTAGCCTACATTATAAAATCTTAAGTATATGTAAATATGGCAAAAATATTACAAAAAGATACAATGCAAAAATAATATTCATCAAGTAAAGCCTGAAAGACAATGACAAAAAGAGACATTTACGAGGCTAGTTCCAAAGAGTTTGTTCATTTTCCTGTGGTGATGGGGGCTTTTCTAGACATTAACAAGAATCTATTTTTGAATGCACTCAAAACATCAATTCATCTATCCACACCACAGTACTGAATCCTTGGTGGAAAAACTCAGTTCACTCTAGTTTGGACACAAATAGAACCCTACAATGCTAAGTACATTTTATTAAAAACTACCAATCTTCCTAAGAACAGACACAATGTTGCGTTTAAGAAACCCTTGGACTTTGAGAAATATCTTAGCACCAGCAAAAGTAGAGCAGTTTCACATGTTTAAAAAGCATACTTCCTACTACAGCAACCAACCAAGGGATAAGAGCAAATTAAGAGGCACTAAATGACACTAAAACATTACACCAAATGTGGGCCACTGTATAGCTACCATCTACTGACCTCATTTGTGGTACTCATGTGTGATGCTATATTTAATGCATTCTTATCAAAAGGCTGAAGCGAAATACTTCCCAACTGTAGCCTTACGGTTTAAAATAAACCACGCAAGAAGTGACTTAACTGGTTCAAATATGAACCCTATCTTCTTCCTGGGGATCAAGATCTCAAATTAAGGACTGAAAAGACGGGAGGGATAGCAAAGTAGTTTTGCAAGGTACATCCCAATGGTAAAATGATTCAAAGGAATCGAGTTTGGGTCTGTTGTGACATTTGCTGCAATTGGGCAACTGGTTCACTCTAAGTCAAACAGGAGAGATGCCCAAGGTTTTTGCAGGAAAAACCGTTTCACACATTCATCTATGGATCCCACACTTAGAGGCTTGGCTAGATTCTAAACAAAAAGTTTGGTAAGACAGCAAACAGGTTTTCCACCAAAATTTGACATGACTCAAAAGCATAAGCTTAGCCCTAGCCTGTGTGGCTCAGTGGCTAGAGCGTTGGCCTGTGGACCAAAGGATCCCGGGTTCGATTCCGGTCAAGGGCACGTACCTTGGTTGCAGGCTCCTCAACGGTCCTGGGCCCTGGTCGGGAGCTTGCAGGAGGCAACCAATGGATGTGTTTCTCTCACATGGATGTTTCTGTCTTTCCCTCTCTCTTCCACTGTCTCTAAAAGATCGACTGGAAAAATATCCTCAGGTGGGGATTAACACTTAAAAAAAAAAGGTATAAGCTTAGGCAGCCCATGCATTAGGCCTCGTTACCACTCAAGTGAGGGTGTGCCTTCCTACAGAGGGTGTCTTCCTCTTTACCACGTGCAGCGAGTGTGTCCTGCTCCACTTCGGTCAACGTGGAGACCACCGTAGGCGGCGACTCGCCCCATCACCACCACGAGAAGACACCCTGAGCAGTTGTGTCTTCCCTTGGACACTCACCAGACAACACCGAAGGCTCCGTATCCGATCGGTCTGTCCGGCTCAATGTCCAGCTGCTGTTGCGGGTGATGCGAGTGCTGATGATGGTGCGCCTTCACCGTGGCAGCTGCGGCAGCCTGTACCTGAGCCGGGGCTGCTGCAGCTGGTCCAGGGGCCTGGCCCGGGGCCGGTGATGGGAAATAGGGCTGCTGTTGCCCGGGGTTTAACATGGCAGCAGCGGCGGCCGCTGCGGCGGCGGCGGCCGCGGCCGAAGAGGTATGCTGCTGGACGGGGTGGACGGCGGCCGCCGACCCCGGGTGGAGATGGTGCTGAGGGTGGTGGTGGTGGTGCAGGTGAGGAGGAGGGAGGTGTGGGAGGTGGTGGTGATGGTGGTGGTGGTGACCTGCTGCTGCCGCAGATGCACCGCCATTGTAAGCCGCCATCATTTTTGCGTTGGCTCTCGCGCCACAAAGAGACATTCAAAAAAAAAATATGCCCTCTGATTGGAAAGCAAACTAGGTCAAAGCTGTCATTTGGCCATTTAAAAAAAAAAAAAATGAAGAAAAACCACTCACGCCACCTCAAAAACCATGGGGCGCAACTGGCTTTCCGTCTTCGTCAGTCAATCCGAACGAGTTGGAGGATCTTGGTGTTGGATTGTGGGGTGTGTGTGTGTGTGTGGAAGGGTGTGGATTGCCAAAAATAAAAAAGGAAAAAGGAAAAAGAAAAGAAAAAGGGAAAAGGAACCCCCCCGTGCCCCCCAGGTTTCCTGCCACAAGTGGGTACTAAAACGCCATCCTTACTTCGGGGGAGGCTCCAACTTCGAATGTGGGAATAAAGGCCCGGCCTCCTGACCCCCTGAACGCCGCACGCGAGAAGGACCGGGCAGCGCACCACCCTGGGAATCTCCTAAGAGGGTTGACTCATCTACCCCTTCCATCCCCACATCCTTTTCTAAACACCTACCGCCTCCTCGAAAACACGATTAAAAAAGGTTCCAGCCACCCCGAAAGAAGAAGATGGGGGGCAATTTTCAGGGAGACCGGCTTCCCCCCTCGCGCTCGCAGGCCTCCCTACATCTCCCCCTACTCTTCGGCAGGCTGACCTGGTTGGGGGGGGCGGGGTGGTACTAAACTTTCCCGAACAGAGAAGAGCCAGGAAGGAGGCAGGAGAGGGAGCGCGAGCCGAGGCGGCGACGGGCAGGACCGCGAGGAGAAAGAGCAGCAGGGCAAAGTGAAGGCGAGGAGGTGCAGGCAGGAATGAAAGAGAGGTGGGGAGCACCCGGACGCCCAGACAGAGGGAACCGCCCCGGGAGGAGGTGAGGGTCCCGGGGCCAAAGAATAGCCGCCCCGGGAGAGGCGGGCGGGGTGCAGTCGGAAGCGGGCAGATTCCTACCCCCGCCGCCGGCTGCTGCTGCTGCTAGGAGGGTTGGGGGGGAGAGCGGGTGGATCCCCCCGCACGACGGCCCCCGCAGGGCTCAAGGCTGCTCCGTCTCCCCCCCTCCCCCCCCACCCGGCTTCAGTCCCCGCGGCCGCTTTCTCCTCCTCAGGCGCTGCGGCCGTCTTCTCCTCAGCCGCCGCCTCCTCAGCCGCCGGTGCAGCCGCGGCCAGACTCACCTCCCCTAGCAAAGCCGGATAGAGCGGAGCCAGCGGCGGACACGCGCAACCAGCCGCCGAGGCCCCGCCCCCGTCTCACACTGACCGGCTTCCCTAGCCAATCCACGCCCACCTGTCCGCATCCGCTCCCAATCCTGGGACCGGAGCTTCAGACAGGCGCACTGTTCGGCCAGTGGCAACAAGATGTGGGTCTCCTGGGGAAATCCCGCCCCTATCTGGGATGGGCAGATAGGAAAACCAATCAAAAGGCAGAGTTTGGCCTGACCGACAAGGCTAGCAGCGAGTTAAAACCCAAAGATCTCTGTGACATTTTCTTTCGCCTCTCTCCTCTTTTCTTTTTCTTCTTTTATTTTTTTGGCAGGAGCAGGAAGCTGCGTGCTAATCCCGCCTGCAAAGCTGGAAGAGAGGGTGGAATGAAAGAACCAATCATGAGCCGGGGACCAAGAACAGAGCAACCAATCCTTGGCTTGAAGATGAAGTGGGCTGAGACTGGTGCCAGATAGACACTTGATTTAACAAATGGACAAAAAGATTGATCTCGGTCCCACCTTTCAGATTTTCTATAGGTCAGGATTGTGGAGAATTCGCTGTCATATCAGCGGCGACTTTTTTTTAGGAGGCGGGATCAGTGAAGGGGGTGTGGTTTAGGGGAAAGGGGGCGTGGCCCAGAAGAAGAAGGCGGAGTCCAAGCCTTCGCTGGTCCATTGATAGGAGCCCTCTACATCCCTTTTAAAGGCATAAGGTGTGAAAAGCTAGGGGGAGCAAAAGGCAAGTGGAGCTCTCCAGAAATTCAAGGTTCAAGGTTACTCAACAAACTGTCGCAGAAGAAACTCAGTATACTGGCAGTTCATACCTGTGGCTGGTCCTTCATGGCCAATCTTGATCTTGGCAAAAAGAGGCGTTAAGTCCAGCATTAACAACTCAGCTCTCAATGGACAGTAAGCCTATCATACAAATGCAAATTAAAACAATAAAATAATAAAGTTAACCATAAAGATCGTAATTTTCTCCCATATTCTCTAAGCCAATAAATTCTAGTCATTGAAATCTTACTAAAGCATCATCTTTCTTTCACTTTCACATAACTTCACTTATCTGAATTACTTTTAAAAAATGAAATAATAAGCTTACAGAACCTTCTTTTACAAAAAGTGTGCACTGAGAACCCTGGAGATCATCTTTGATTTCTCTTTTGCCTACCCACTCCTCCCCTTCCAATCAAGCATAAAGTTTTCAACACTTTGGAACACTTCTAACCTCCTTCCCATTCCCAGTTGCCACAATATTACTAAAATTTTCACTACTGGCATCTTTAGTGCATCTTCCTGCTTACAGGCTAGCTCTTCTCTAATCCATCCTCCACTGAGAGGATAGCAATCTTTTAAAAATTCAAGTCTGACCATGCTCCTACCCTTGATTAAAGTCAGTAAGTCTAAATGACCCAGCACTAGCTGGTTCCCGCCTTCTTCGGCTTTCTTCGGCGCCTTATCTCTCATATCCACCCTAAACTTCTTTCAGTCTCTCCAAGCCTTCATGCATATCTTCAGTTCAAAACATTCCTCACACACCCTCCACTTTCTAACTTATCATGCAATTCTTCCTGTAAATTTTACTTTTTTTTTCTTCCTGGAAAGCTTTCCCAACCCTGTTGTAGAGTTGTGTCTCTGTTATAAAGCTCCATTGCACTGCCTCCCTCATAGCGCTGAAAACTCTGTATTTTAATTGTTTACGGAGTTTGACCAAGACAGAGAGCTGGTCTGTCCCACTCAGGTTCCCAGGGCAGTGTCTAAAAGATGAAGACACACTAAATATTTGCATGAGTTCTTCAGCAGAGAAGTAGGTACCAATCTAAGCTCTGCTGTTTACTAGCTCTATGACTTAGGTAATTTCACTAACCTGCCTCTCAGTTGCCTCAACTGAACATGAAGATAATATATGTCTCACCAAGTTGTGGTGAGGGTTAAATGAGGTTGTATATTTTGAAAGTTCTTTGCAAACAGTGAAAGTTTAATATATGTTCATTCTCTTTCCCTAGCCCCATCCTCACATAATATTTGGGATGCTTTTCCAATTTCCCAGTGCATATCAGTCTCCTCCAAAGGGTAGTTTCCTAGAAGCTTCTTAGAAATGCAGTCTCAGGTTCTATCCCAGGCCTTCCGAGTCAGAATCTCTTGGGGGTGCGGGCAGGAATCTGTCTGACAAGCCCTCCAGGTGATTCTTACACATGCTCAAGTTTGAGAAGCACTGGCCTAGAAGGGGCTGAATTTTCTTAAACTTTTTGTTTGTTTTGTTTTTTTGTTTTGTTAATCCTCACTTGAGGATATTTTTTCTATTGCTTTTTCAGAGAGGGTGGAAGGGAAGGATGGAAGGAGAGAGAGAGAGAGAGAGAGAGAGAGAGAGAGAGAGAGAGAGAGAGAGAGAGAAACATCGTTATGAAAGATACACATGGACTAGTTGCCTCCCGCATGCTCCTCAACCAGGGGCGGGGAGAGAACTGAAACCCAGATACCTGCCTTTGGGAATCAAACCTGACACCCTTTGGTGTGTGGGCCGATGCTATAACCATTGATCGACATGAGCCAGGGCTTCTTAAACTTACTTTTCAGCACCTATTATAGTACCTAGCACCTAAAAGTGCTCAATACATGTGAAATAAAGAAATAATCCAACCCACCAAAAAATTATTGCATATTAAGAGCTATTGATTCCTGACACAAACATTTTTTGAGCATGAAGCGTATGTAGGTTTGGTGCTATGTTCAATAATGTGGGAGGGGATACATGAATTAAAATCTCTGCCCTCTAAGAGCTCTAAGTGTAGTGCAGGAGTTTCCAAAATGGTGTGAACATACTCCAAGTTGACAACGTAAGCTATTAGGCTCTAAGAGGAAATGAATACAACTAATTCTGCTTATTTTTAATTTCATCTTTTTAAAATGTCCATTTTGTCAGTGTTTTATAATATACATAATATGCAGAGTAATGTACATGTATATAATTTATAAATAAGTAAAAAATACATAAATTGGGGATTCATGCCCCCCCAAATTATCAAAATGTAATTTATCAAATTATCAATTGATAAATCACTGGCCCAATGACCATTTAATGTTCATGGTTCAGATCAGCTCTGTCTAAATATATATAGGATGTCCCCCCAAAATGTATACACACTTTGAAGGGAGTGTTTATGAAAATACATTTCATTTTCAAAATGTAATAGAATCTACAGCTGTTAAAGTGTGTATACATTTTCTGGGACATTCTTTATATGATAGAAATATAATGAGAGCCACTATGAAATTTTAAATATTCTAGTAGTCACATTAAAAATGAAAAGAAACAGATATATAGTTATTTTAATATATTTTATATAACTCAATATATCCAAAATATTGTCATCTTAAACATGTAATCAATATAAAAATTATATATATTTTGATATTAGGTTTTTGAAATCTGACATATTTGCATTTACAACACATCTCAATTGAGTTAAAAATTCAATTTCCTCAGTCGCACTAGTCATATTTCAAGTGCTCATTAGCCTCATGTGGCTCGTGGCTACCATATCAGACAGTATAGATCTAGACCATGGGTTTGAATCCCTGCTCTCCCCCTTTTGAGCTCTGTGATCTTGGGAAAGTTCCTTAACCTGTCATAGTCTGAATTTCCTTGTCCATAAAATAGAGAGAATCCCCGACTTTTCCAGTTATTGTGATGATTCAAATAGACAGTCATGGAACGCACACAGCCCAGGGCCTGCCTGGCTCCTCATCAGTGGCAGTGAGTGGAGTGGTTATTATTAGTAGTACAGGCCAGGCAGAGTGTCCTATGTGTCAGATGAGTAAAACACTTTGGGCATTGCTCAGTTCATGTCCCCAGCATTCCATCCACTTGGGCTGGCCTGATAGCCACCCAATTCCTCTTAACCACATTGCCAGACAGCACAGTATCCGGCCCTTTCCATTCTGTTCCATTTTCAGGAGCTGAGCATGATGAAGGAGAAGTCGGAAGTGAGTCAGCAGGATAGCACTTAGAGTCTAAAAAAGCAAGCAGGACATCAGAATGCATGAGCAGGAATAGAATGTGCAGGAAGCGGGGGTGATCTTGCCTTTTTTCCAAGAACTGGCTCCATCTTGAGTTGCCGGTAGAGACTTTGTAGAACTTGAGCCAGACCATGAGCATTAAAGGACAAGCAAAGGGGCAACCTATCCAACGGTGCTGGGCACTCAATGAATGTTATCTATGTGATAAATTATCACTACATTCCATTCTGCAAGTGAAGCAACAGACTCAG
Organism: Myotis daubentonii; assembly: GCF_963259705.1. NCBI lineage: Eukaryota > Metazoa > Chordata > Mammalia > Chiroptera > Vespertilionidae > Myotis > Myotis daubentonii. Next base: position 25,691,106 of record NC_081855.1, read on the forward strand.
GAAGGCAAAGTAACTTGAACCTCACCTAGCTATGGAGCGGCCAGCTTCACACTGTATGGTCTTCCCACTGCATCACACAGCTGCAGGGCGTGGCCTAGGAGGTGATGCTATGGAGTGCAGGGAAGAGTAGACAGGAAATTCTTCCACTTTCAATCTTCACAGCCAAGGGGCCTCCCTCACTGGGTCTATGATACCTTCTCAACATTTTTTTTTTAATTTAAATTTTTAATTGTTTAAAGTATTACATAAGTCTCCCCTTTTCAACATTTTTAAACCAAATCCTCGGTGCCAGGCAGGTAGGACCACCTCCAGCCTTTTATCAGATTCCCTTCTGAATCATGCTTCCTCCATCCTCTGACTCCTTCCTGCAGACCTGGAATTCCTTCTACCTCTTCTTCTCCCCAAGTTCTGCTCACTTTTCAAGGCTCTGCTCCTAGAACCTCAGATCTTTCAGGAAGCCTTCCTCTGATACTAGCCCTCTGGATGTCTCCCTCCCCTGAAGAACTTAGACATTCAATGTCTTCAACTGAAATGCAATGCTATGAAAAATTTTCTAAGACATGATTTTGTGCACTTAACACTTTTGAGCTTTAGTTTCTCCATCTGTGAAATGGGATAGTAATCCTATTTTGAAGTAGAAAGTAATATCTACTTTGAAGGGATATTGACAGGATTAAATAAGGTCACAGATTAATATATGAAATACCGGGCATAGTGCCTGACACAGAGTAGGCAGTTAATACAGACAGTGTCTTATATTGGTAGTTCTCTGATCAATTTTTTTCCTGGTGTCTCCATTTCCAGTGGCCCTCTGTTTGGAGAGTGGGGAGCTGGGGTGGGGCTGGGGGGCGGCGCGGAGAATGAAATGTGACACTTAAATCTTAATAAATTGTAAACTGCTTCTCCTATTTTTCCTCATTTATTTTCTAGTGCCCCTTCAGGCCCTATATCAGCCTTGTGACAGGACATAACATAGCAGTCAGTGCCAAAGTAAAGCTGGAAGCTTGATCAAACAGTGTGAGTAGGGCCCTAGGCGGTTTGGCTCAGTGGATAGAGCGTTGGCCTGTGGACTGAAGGGTTCCGGGTTTGATTCTGGCTAAGGGCACATGCCCAGGTTGTGGGCTCAATTTCTAATAGGGGGCTTGCAGGAGGCCGCCGATCAAAGATTCTCTCTCATCATTGATGTTTCTGTCTCTTTCTCCTCCTCCCTTCCCCTCTGAAATCAATAAAAAATATATTAAAAACAAAACAAAGCAGTGTAAGGCTGCAAACCTTTGAGCATTTGGCAGTATTGTGGGACAAAGGACATGTCCATGCTCAGCTACAGGGATGCATAATAAGGGAAGCAAGACAGGACGGTGGAAGAATCAGTTTGGGGGCAATACAATGTCAGGAGTCAAGAGAACTAAGATAGAGATGGAATATGGTAACAAGCTGGGGACTGGGTAAGGCCAGGCGAATCCAAGTTCACGTGTTGTCCAGGCCCTCTACTGAGGCCCTGGGTCTTTTACCCCTCACAGCTGGGCCTCCATCCAACTCAATAACACAGCCTGAGTGTTCCCTTTGCAGTACTATCTGAGGACTTTGGCCTCGCCTAACCCCTCTCTGCCTTTCAGCTCCAAACCCCGGGGTTAAATCTTAGCCCTGACTCACATCCTTGGCCAGGAGAGTCAGGCAATGTCCAACACTTCCCCCCTTCCCAGGTGAATCAGTGATAAACATTTTATCTTAAAGTTAATTTTTTAAAATGTTTTTAAAAATATAATATGAGCATTATTCTTAACATTTGCAGATGCCCTTTATTACTTTGACTTCTTAAGTCAATAAATGGAAGTATAACACATACAATTGAACATACAATAATAAAGTAAGGGACATTTCATAATGTCTTATGGGAAATGTCCTGTGGAACCATTTTCAGCTTGGACTGCAAATGTGACAAGAGACTTTTCACTAAAAGGGCCATTATAAGCCTCGTACAAAACTTCCAGCGATCCACCCCCAACACATCAAAAGACAGAGTTCAGCGAACGGAACAGAATGAAGGTTGCCCTCTCGGAAAGTTTTCAGAGACAGTGGCCCCAGGTTAGAAAGAAAGCTGCAGGCTCAAATACCCATTCCTAGAGGTAGCAGGGGACATCAAGTTCTCCAAGACCACACTGAGCGCAAACGGAGACTGGTTCCCAAATCTTGCTGTACATGGGACTCGCCTGGGGATCTTTAAAAACCCTAGATTCCTGGCTTCAGTGGTGTGCTGGTAAGTGCTTAATAATTGGCTCTTTAGAAAGAAACACACACACACACACACACACACACACACACACACACACACACACACACACACAGACACACCTGACTTATGGTCTAACTCAGTGGTCGGCAAACTGCGGCTCGGCAAATTGTGGCTCGCAAGCCACATGCGGCTCTTTGGCTCCTTGAGTGTGGCTCTTCCACAAAATACCGACTTCTGCGCATGGGCCACGAAGTTTCAATCGCACTGTACATGCGCGCCCGCAGATGGTATTTTGTGGAAGAGCCACATTCAAGGGGCCAAAGAGCCGCATGTGGCTCGCGAGCCGCAGTTTGCCGACCACGGGAATTCAGCGGTACGAAAACTTCCACCACAGTTGATTTTAAGCATGATTTCACTGAAGATGGAGTTGGAAAGAGAGACACAATAGGGTCTCCCAAGCCGGTGGCCGCTGACAACTGCCTGGTGCCCTACACCATTTGATTGGTAGGCGGTACGACTTGGACATTAGGATTTGTAAAAGCTTCCAGTGCACACAAAAAACTTGGAACACTAGGATAAGGGGCCTCCTAATAAAGGCCTGGAAGCGAGAAGCAGGCCACTTGATTGCCTTTCAGGGACAAATACCACCAACACCTTCATTGTTATACTTGCCTCCTCCCCTCCACACACTTTCTCCCACTAGGCAAGCCTCCATGGGAAACTAAATCAGCAGCAGGTTGCTGGATGGGCATGGTCTCAGAGCATGGGGCTTGTGGGAGTGGGGTGGAGAAGAGGCTGGTGGGAGATCTAAAGAGCCAGAATCATTGCGTCAATGGAACTGTCTGACTGGAAATTCTTGGTGGTTCTGGAAACATTGATAAATTCCTGCCCCAGGACACTGCTCCAGGGACGTCATGACCCTCCAATTAAAACCTGTGCAGCAGGAGGTATGCCTGGGAACACGTTGAAGCCCTGACCGGGAATCGAACCATGACCTCCTGGTTCATGGGTTGACGCTCCACCACTGAGCCACGCCGGTAGGGCCTGATGTGTCTTATTTATTAAATCATTTCCCATTTAAGTGGCTTACATTTTCTAGCTTTTACAAATAAGGCTTCAACGTGTTCCCATCCGTGCCCCCTTCTGCACATGTGCCTATAAGTGGGCCCATCCATTACACAATGTTTCTCTCTCATTTTACTTTGGCTGAGGGATGCCGACTGTGATCCACTCAGAACTCCATCCTTTCTTCCTTAATCCTCAATATTACTGATTCCGGAATTTCTTCCAAGACTGAAGAGCTGAGAGCATCTAATGACTTTCCCACTGCCCTGTAAGGAAGTCACATAGCCTTTTCTTTTTTCTTTCTCCACAAGCCATCCCTATGACTTTACCTTTGTCTTCTGCCTGCAAAACCTGTTGCTGCTTATATATTCAGATTGTAAGTAGTACTCTAATAATAAAAAATCACATTTTAGAGCATTGGCCTGTTTCTATTTGGTTAGATACTTTATCTCTATATACCTATCTAGGCAGGCCATTATTTCCAAATGAAGAGCTCCTATCTGCAACAACCTGAGACTGCATCTGTGCAACCCTTTATATGCATGGTAGCTAGCACAAGGACACAGTTAGGAATTGATAAAAAGTTTTAATTCAAAAAAATCAATTCAAAAATTTATTTTTACTTTCAAAATAATCTTGATTGAACTGTACTTTACAGCCAACAAATATTTTAAGCTTATTGAGTTTTGACAAACATCTACACCCATGTAATCACTACTCCAATTGAGATAGAGAATGTTTCTATCTTTGTCTGTTTCTAATCAATCCTTCCCAGTCTCGAGGCAAGGAACCACTTATTTGCTTCCCATCACTATAGATTAGTTTTGCCCGTTTTAAAATTTCATATCAAATGGAGTTATACAGTATGTACTCATATGTAAGGTTTCTTTCACTCAAAATGTGTTTGAGATTCACCCATGGTGTTTCATGTATCAATAGATATTTTCTTTTTACTGCTGAGTATCTCATTGTAGAGATGAATCACAATTTATATATCCATTTACCAGTTGATGGACATTGGGTTATTTCCAGATTTTGGCAATTATAAATGAAGCTGCTATAAATATGTGTGTACAGGTTTTGTGTAGATAGCTACAGTTGACCCATGAACATCGTTGGACTTAAATGGGCCAACACCCATGCAGTTGAAAATCTGCTTATAACTTTTGACTCCCCCAAAACTTAACTACAGTTGGCCCTTCGCATCAGCAGTTTCAACCAACCACAGACTGAAAACAGTATTTTTGATTCATGGTTGGGAAACTGCAGTTGAGAATGCAAAAAAATACTTTTGATCCGTGGTTGGTTGATCTGGGGTTGTGAAACCTGTGATATGAAAGGGCTGACTGTATTTATTGAAAAAAAAATCCAGGCATAAGTATCTGTGCAGTTCAAACCGCGTTATTCAAGGGTCAGCCTTACTAACATTGAGTCTTCCAGCCCATGAACACAGTACATCTACCTCTCCATTTATTTGGGCTTCATTAATTTCCCTGAGCAATGTTTTGTACTTTTTAGCGTACAGGTCTTGAACGTATTATGTTGCAGTAACATGTGACATCCAATCAGGTGCTTCCCTCTGCTGACTGCAGATTCCATAATTATTCCTAGGATTAGCATGTTGTCCTAACCACTACAAAACAAATGCGCTGTTCCAAATGATGCCTAATTATATCATGTTCACTGCTTTTAATAGTATATCCAGAAAGAACAATTCACAAGTCTTGGCTCCAATTCAGAGGTACAGACACATTTTATTGCTCGTCCACACCCATGCTTGCTTAGGCCTGGGAGTCTCTAGTTCTGAACACAGCAGGAGTCAACGATATTAGGGCAAAATAATGTTATAAGTCCCAGAGCAGCGATTCCAAATGCCAGCTCCACAGCAAGTGCCTGTGAAGTGTTTCACACAGACCTCTATAGAATAAGAAACATAAGAGTGATTTCTAAAAAAAAAAAAATTAAAAAAATGATTTCTGAGTTCTTCATAAAGCTAAATGTATTGTTTCTTATTTTGAGATTCTACCTCTTCTACCTTTTTGGTGTGAAAATGTTCCTATATTATTATTTTATGATGATTACTATTTATTACTCTTATTTGGAAAAATAAGTTAGCAAAATTATCTAAATCTACCACACACTATTAATTTTGAAAAATGTTACTGGCCTGAGAAAGAGGAGAGTATATTTTCCAGGAGAACCTCAGTTTGCCTAGATTTGTGCCATGGTAACAGATTGTCTATCACTATTATATTTATGGCAGCTATGAACCTTTTTGGAGTCACTTCAGAATGTCAACTTCATCCTCCAACCATGGAGTGTCAGCCCCAGTGATAGAACCACAAGAGACTGGATGCAGGAGTCCTATGATGCTCTAGTGGACTGAGGTAAGGCTCACCCGACCTGAAAAAAGTATAGTTGTGAATTTTGTGGCTCTACACAGGAGTAGGTATTGGACAAATTTAAAAAAAAAGATATAGTGATGGATAAACACCAAAGGAAAGGGCCCATGTCAACATGTTGAATGCTTGGGAGGATCCCGGGGTTTGTAGGAAGCCTGGGGTAGGGCATAGAGACAGAATCATGAGCTAGAAGAAGCTCATCCAACTTGGCTGAGGCTTAACTTTATAAGCCTTTGTTTCCATAGCTGCTAAGTGGAAATGATCACCCTTTCTTGTCTCTATGGAGTGTTTGCTTGTGGACTGAATGATAATGGATAGGAGAGTGCTTTGCCAACTACAGTATCCCAGACAAATTTAAGAAATGACTCTTTTTTACTTTGTTGACAATTGAGAAGACAATATTTCTAGACACTGACATAGCTCCAGGCAATCTCTTTACTGAGAAGAGATGATGGAAATGTACATGGCCTGTAGGCTAAATACTGTCAGAACACATTATCATCAAATAAACTGGACCTTTGTATTTTTAACACCATGTTCCCAAACCTAGCAACTAGGCAGCTCTGGGGAGTGCTGGATGCAAGGTGGGGTCTGAGGTTCACAAAAGGATAGCCAGGGCCTGTGTCAGCTGCTCACGTCTGCATATTCTGGGTAAACCTCTCAGGCTACATTTGTGCTGCAATGATATGCTGGTGTAAATTTAGAGGATGGTTCCTCTGAAGACCTTGCTTAGCATAAACAGATTTTTCAAATGACAATACATTATTTTAATTGCCCTAAAGTTCATACTGTTAGAACATATTCAGATCACAATTTTTTAATAATAACAGTATCAATTATTAAGTGCTACCTATGCAGGGGTATTATTTTAAGTGCTTTAATATATTATCTCATTTAATCATCTCAACAACCCTATGAGGAAGGTACTGTCTTTGTCTGTTTTTTTTTTTTTTAAGATGAGGAAAGCCACGCACAGAGAACTAAGTACCTTATCCAAGGTCATGCTGATAAGTGGCAGAAATTGGATTTAAACAAGGAAGTCTCATCTCGGGGTCAACTAATACTGCTCTTCTGTTTTTATTAAATACACTAGAGGCCCAGTGCACGAATTCATGCACAGGTGGGGTCCCTTGGCCTGGCCTGCTATCGAGGCCTATTGGGGAGCTGGCCAGCTTGGGGGAGGGGCTACAGGAAGCTGGCTGCCAAGGGGAGGGGCCGCAGGAGGTTGGCAGTGTCAGTGCACATCATAGAGACTGGTTGACCTGTCCTTCTGGTCGTTTGGTTGTAAAGGTCACATATATATATGTGTGTGTATATATATATATATATATATATATATATATATATATATATATGTATATATGTATATATATATATATATATATATATGCTATAGGAATTAATAAAATCAAATTATGGCCTTAAAAAGCAATCTAGAGCCCTAGCTGGCTTGGCTCATAGATAGAGCATCGGCCTGTGGACTGAAGGGTCCCAGGTTCAATTCTGGCCAAGGTCACATGCCTGGGTTGCAGGCTTGATCCCCAGTAGGGGCGTGCAAGAGGCAGCCAATCAATGATTCTCTCTCATCATTGATGTTTCTGTCTCTTTCTCCTTCTCCCTTCCTCTTTGAAATCAATAAAGAAATATATTTTTTTAAAAAAGCTCTGTAAAAAAAAAAGAAAAACAATCTAGGCACAGGTAATTATAACACAACTTAGTAAGTACTACAATAGACATACTTATCCTCTCACCCTGATTTATTTTCCTCCAAAGCATTCCTAGTCCCATCTAACAAACTACATATTTACTTACTTATTTATTATCTGTCTCCTTCTGCTGAAACAGTAAACTCTGTGAGGGCTGGATTTTCATTTTGTTTATTTTATATCCCAGTATCTAAAGGAGGGCCTGGCAAGTAAATACATTTATTTATTACTTATTTTTAAAATATATTTTTATTGATTTCAGAGAGGAAGGGAGAGGGAGAGAGAGATAGAAACATCAATGATAAGAGAGAATCATTGATCAGCTGCCTCCTGCAGGCCCCACTCTGGGGACCAAGCCTGAAACCCAGTCGTGTGACCTGACCGGGAATCAAATTGTGACCTCCTGGTTCATAAGTTGACGCTCAACCACTGAGCCATGCCAGCTGGGCAAGTAAATGTATTTAGAAGCTGCCTTCAAGGCAAAGGAATGGAAATGAGATGAAAATGAACAAGAGATGTCACAAAATATCACATGATTTTTCCTCAGTAAACTAGACTGATAAGATCTTTGTGGATTAGAGTGTGCTGAAAGTTTCAGGGAGAAGAAAGGACATCACCTAGAACTTAGGCAGTGAAGTTGTCTGGAGTTTGCCCTAACCGGTTTGGCTCAGTCAATAGAGCGTCGGCCTGCGGACTGATAGGTCCCGGGTTCGATTCTAGTCAAGGGCATGTACCTTGGTTGTGGGCACATCCCCAGTGGGGGGTGTGCAGGAGGCAGCTGATGGATGTTTCTCTCTCATCGATGTTTCTAACTCTCCCTCTCCCTTCCTCTCTGTAAAAATTCAATAAAATATGTTTTTTAAAAAATATTCTGGAGTTATTTTATGTGTATGTTCATGTACATTCCATCCAGTCCATCCCCTACCTCCCTCATCCCCTTCAGCCATATTGAGCAGGTTGGCCTTTTCCTCAAATTGATACACCTTCACACATTCTGTGGAGGGCCCTCGCGCTGAGCCCGCCTACCCTCACCCTTCTTGTTCTTTACCACCTCAGTTTTATCCTTCAAAACTCCTATCAGTTGTCACTTCCTCACTGAGATGACCCACTTCTGTGTACCCAAGCATTCTCTACAATTACTCCACATAGAATCATGGTCTTGTTTCTGGCTCTATGTCGAAGGCCTCTTGAGCGTCGAGCCCATGTCTTCTTCAGCCTGTATTTCCAGAACGAAACACTATGCCTAGCATGGGAATGTTTTTGAATGCCTCATGAAATATTTTTGAATGTCTAATGGAAAAATCAGTCATCCTTTCTTTCTTTACACAAACACACACACACACACACACACACACACACACACACACACACTTCATTGCAGAGGCTCATGTCTTCTAGTTCCAGCACCCCTTTTACTAAACTTATAAAATGATCCATATAGAAGTTGTTCCATATTTTGAATAAAAACAACCATAAATATATCATGGTAGTATGTATGCTACTTCTAGTTTTATTTTACTTTTTAAAAAAAAAAAATCTTCACCACAGGATATTTTTCCATTGATTTTTAGAGAGAGTGGAAGAGAGAGGGAAAGACAGAGAGAAATATCAATGTGAGAGAAACACATTGATCGGCTGCCTCCTGCATGCCCCCCTTACTGGGGATCAAGCCTGCAACCCTGGCATGTGTTCTTGACCGGAATTGAACCCAGGACCCTTCAGTCCACAGGCCGAAGCTCTATCCCCTGAGCCAAACCAGCTAGGGCTATAACTCTTACTCTTAAATGCTACACTATAGCACCTCTCAGTAGAGAGTTTAAACACTTGAGCCACAGAGGAATTACCCCTGAAAGAAAATATTTAGGTGTCATGTTTCCTTAGCCTCCTCCGGACAGGTTCTCAGACTTCTCTTGCTCTCGATGACAGTTTCTCTTCTCTTGCTCTTGAGGTTTTGAGGGGGTACTGGTAAGGAACTTTTAGAATGTCCCTCAATTTATGTTTGCGTGACATTTTTCTCAGAGTTAGACCGGGGCTATGGGTTTTTGGTAGAAGGCCAGAGAGGTAAAGTTCCATTCTCATGCTATCATATCAAGGGCACATGCTATCAAGATGACATATCAATATTGATGTTGACTTGGGTCACGTGAAGTAGCATTTGCCAGACTTGTCCACTGTAAAGTTACTCCCCACACCCCTTCCTGCCGACTGTACTCTTTGAGACTAAGTCACCAAGCATAGTCCACACTCAGGGTGGAAAGGAATTGTCTGTGCCCTTTGGACATAGCTTCCTGCATTCCTTAGCAAGGCACCGTCACCTCAGAATAGCAACCACTTTTGGAGCCTCTGTTCTGTGGGTTGGCTATTAGAAATTTTTAGGAGGGTGCTATTTAAAAGTCTTTACAAATCATACTCAGATGGAGTGGGCCATCCAACTCTCCCAGCCAAGTCCATATCCTCTATCTTGTGTTTCACCCCCACCAATGACTATATATAGCAGGGCTCAGTAAATATTTATTAACTGACAGATTTTTTTTAAACCTGAAGGTACTCATTTGCCCAATTGCAATTCTCCAAGGCTTTATTTATGCTGGCACAAGTCAGCATCTTTTTTTCTAATGACATTGATATATATTCACTTAAGTAAATTAATGTACCCATCACAACCGTTCTCCTGGCTATGTGGACAAGCTCATATTCCAAAGCGTGTGACCCTAATACTAAAAGGAAAAAAAAGACGATTCAGGCTTGATGCTGATACATTCGTTGTGAGCATGAGATGAGAGGATATAAAGCATTTTACATGGTACCTGGCACATAGTTTGCACTCAATAAATATTAGCCATTGTTATTGAGAAGTACCACATCTTTATTTTTTTTCTTAGCATTTATTAAAGCTATGCCACAGTGCCAGATATTGCATGGATAGAAAGGTAAAGAGAGAGTAAAAAGATGGGGTGATAGGCATTTCATGATTTATTAAATGATAAGTAGAAGAATCTCACATCTTATAAAAATAGAAAAAGTGCTAGAAATACAGCAATGAGTAAAGTATAAGAGTGTGCATCTGAAAGTAGTGCGATAAACCAAGTAGATAGGAAAGACTAACTAGACCTAAATTGTATTTGGATTTATTTACTGTAAAATATTTAATGATAGTCTACCAAGTGCCAAGCATTGTGTTAGCTGTTGGAGATGCAACAGTGAATGAGAAAGATTTGGTTCTTGCCCTCACATAGTTTACTATCTACTGTTAACTGTGACAGCAGTTAATAAAGTAAACAAATGAATATGTGACTACAACTTGTATTGAATCTTACTTCTGTCTAATAGATAACTCAAACTCAACTTATCCACATAGAATTCTTTGGTGTTTCCTGGCACCCTGTTCAGCGTTCTTTATCTCTGTAAATGGCACCACTATTCACCAGTTACTTAGGTCAAAAATCTTGAAGTGATCTTTGACTCAGCTCTTTTTAAAAAATATATTTTTATTGATTTCAGAGAGGAAGGGAGAGGGACAGAGAGAGATAGAAACATTAATGATGAGAGAGAATCATTGATCGGCTGCCTTCTGCAGCCCCCCACCAGAGATCAAATCCACAACCTGGGCATGTGCCCTTGGCCAGAATCGAACTCGGGACCCTTCAGTCCACAGGCCAATGCTCTATCCACTGAGCCAAACCAGGTAGGGCTCAGCTCTTTTTATATTCCAGCCAATCCCATCTTTTGGCTTTACTTTCAAAATGTATCCTGAATCCAACCTCTTCTTGCCATTCCCAAGACTATCCCATTGTCAAAGCCACCATAATCTCTCATTAGGATTATCCAATACATCTTCCTGTTTCTACCCTTTCTTCTATGAGGTCTATTATACACAGAGCAGCAAGAAAAGTCATCTTACTTATGACTTAAAGTGGTCACTTTAGCCTCTCCCCCCAAATATAATACCCAGGAATAGGTGTAGCCAAGGAGATGAAAGACTTACACACTGAAAACTATAGAACACAGCAGGAAAAAAAAAAAATTAAGGAAGACTTAGATAAATGGAAAGATATCCCATGTTCATAGATTAGAGCCTTAATTTTGTTAAAAAGGCAATACTACCCAAAGTGATCTACACATTCAATGCAATCCTTATCATAATTCCAATGACCTTTTATGCAGAAATGAAAAGCCAATCTTCAAATTCAGATGGAATTGAAAAGGACTCTGAATAGCTAACACAATATTGAAAAAGTCTCGGGTGGCCTGACTCATCCTTCTCTTGATAGGGATGGTTTGTTAATGGTCTATGACAGTGGTTCTCAACCTTCCTAATGCTGCGACCCTTTAATACAGTTCCTCATGCTGTGGTGACCCCCAACCATAAAATTATTTTCGTTGCTACTTCATAACTGTAATTTTGCTACTGTTATGAATTGTAATGTAAATATCTGATATGCAGGATGTATTTTCATTGTTACAAATTGAACATAATTAAAGCATAGTGATTAATCACAAAAATAATATGTAATTATGTATGTGTTTTCCGATGGTCTTAGGCGACCCCTGTGAAAGGGTTGTGACCCACAGGTTGAGAACCGCTGGTCTATGACATTTGAGATCTGATTGTTGAGGCTCCCTTGGGGATGGGGACTATCACGTCTTTGCTTCAGCAACTTTCTTTTGTCTGTTTTCCTGACTGACCAACTTTCTCTTTTATCTGTATTTTCTTCCCATTCAATTTGACACATTCTTTCGGCCTGTTGATATCTTTAATTATGCAGAGAAGCTACCCCCATCTCCTTTAGGTAATTGTATGTATTTCTAATCCCATCCATTATCTTATTTAAGGTGTACGTTGTATGTTTGTGTTTTAATGGGCATCTCATATATAGGTTCCTTGTGGCCACGATACTCCCAAAGTAACTCAAGTGGCGGGGTAATTCTCAGTTCATGGATCTCAGTTAGGACAGATGCAAGGATATTGTGGAAGTGCATAGGGCAGTGAATAAAAATAAAAATAATCTGGGAAGGTTATCTGAACTTAACATGGTTGTCACCCAACCTCACTGCCAACTCTGATAGACCAGAGGGTTAGGGTAGGTGGCGAGGATAAGCATGAATGTTTTGGATAAGCTTTACAGGTTTCAGATTTACATTCTGAAAATCTTTTTCCTCCTCCCCCATTCTTGTGAGAACCCTCATATACTTCAAGGGAGCCACTGATTGTGGCTGGGCACTTGAGACACACACACAGACCCTTGTACCAAAGGAACTATGCCTTTCATCTGTGAATCCCGAGTCTAGCTGATTTGAAAAGACAGGAAGATTCCACAAGACTTCCTTGGATACCCTCCCTTAGCCAGGTGTTTGCCACTATTTTTGTTCAGAACCACCCACCTAGTTGCGGCTTTCTTTATCAGGAAAGGCATTTATCCACCAGAGTTCTCACCCACCAGAGAGTGGGCAAGAAGAGCACTGGTGGAAGTGGGAGCCACAAGGCAACGACTGAGCCCACCCCCAATTCACTACGTTGCAACAGGAAAAAATGACTAATGGGTTTTGTAAAGTGAAGGAAAGTGAATGATTTTACAATCACTTTTGTGGTGGCAGAGAGTAAAGATGTAGTTTGAATCTTCTTTAAGAATGGGATATAAAGAACTCGAAGAACCAAGATGGCGGCATAGGTTAACGCCGGAGTTTGCTGCTTTGAACAACTACTTCAAAAGTGAAACCAAAAAACGGAAGGGACATCACCCAGAACCACAGGAACGCTGGCTGAGTGGAAGTCCTACAACTAGGAGGAAAGAGAAACGCATACGGACACTCAGAGGAGGCGCAGTGCTGAAGTCAAATTCTGAGGTGCGGAGTGCGCGGAGCGGGCTGGCGGCGGAGGGCGCGGTTGTTGTTTTCAATCGGGAGGGAGTCGCAGACTCTGAGCACCAGATCCGGGTGAGTCTTTAGGGACCCAGACTCAAACGGGAGAAGCGGGACTGTCTGGCTTCGGTCAGAGCGAGTGCAGCTTTCTCTCCGAGCTTTGCAGCGGGTGCTGGGACTCAGAGAGGCAGAGCCCCTGGGGACAGGACTGAGAGCTGCCATAACTGCTCTCTCCGGCCCACCCTGTTGATCCTGTGCGACCCGCCCCGCCCAAGCCCTGCACAGAGGCATTTGCCGGATAGCCTCAGGCAAAGGCTAGATTAGCACCTCCCTAGAGGACAGAAGTTCTCTCACTGCTGACACAGCTGATTCTCATAGCCACTTGGCCTGGAGGTCAAACCCTCCCTGGAATTAGCTACAACAATCAAGATTTATCTATAAGACTGCGAACAAAGACCACTAGGGGGTGCACCAAGGAAGCATAACAAAATGCGGAGACAAAGAAACAGGACAAAATTGTCAATGGAAGAAATAGAGTTCAGAACCACACTTTTAAGGTCTCTCAAGAACCGTTTAGAAGCTGCCGATAAACTTAATGAGATCTACACGAAAACTAATAAGACCCTCGATCTTATATTGGGGAACCAACTAGAAATTAAGCATACACGGACTGAAATAACGAATATTATACAGACGCCCGACAGCAGACCAGAGGAGCGCAAGAATCAAGTCAATGATTTGAAATGCGAGGAAGCAAAAAACATCCAACCGGAAAAGCAAAATGAAAAAAGAATCCAAAAATGCGAGGATAGTGTAAGGAGCCTCTGGGACAGCTTCAAGCGTACCAACATCAGAATTATAGGGGTGCCAGAAGATGAGAGAGAGCAAGATATTGAAAACCTATTTGAAGAAATAATGACAGAAAACTTCCCCCACCTGGTGAAAGAAATGGACTTATAGGTCCAAGAAGCGCGGAGAACCCCAAACAAAAGGAATCCAAAGAGGACCACACCAAGACACATCATAATTAAAATGCCAAGAGCAAAAGATAAAGAGAGAATCTTAAAAACAGCAAGAGAAAGAAACTCAGTTACCTACAAGGGAATACCCATACGACTGTCAGCTGATTTCTCAACAGAAACTTTGCAGGCCAGAAGGGAGTGGCAAGAAATATTCAAAGTGATGAATAGCAAGAACCTACAACCAAGATTACTTTATCCAGCAAAGCTATCATTCAGAATTGAAGGTCAGATAAAGAGCTTCACAGATAAGGAAAAGCTAAAGGAGTTCATCACCACCAAACCAGGATTATATGAAATGCTGAAAGGTATCCTTTAAGAAGAGGAAGAGGAAGAAAAAGGTAAAGATACAAATTATGAACAACAAATATGCATCTATCAACAAGTGAATCTAAGAATAAAGTGAATAAATAATCTGATGAACAGAATGAACTGTTGATTATAATAGAATCAGGGACATAGAAAGGGAATGGACTGACTATTCTTGGGGGGGGAAAGGGGTGTGGGAGATGTGGGAAGAGACTGGACAAAAATCGTGCACCTATGGATGAGGACAGTGGGTGGGGAGTGAGGGCAGAGGGTGGGGCGGGAACTGGGAGGAGGGGAGTTATGGGGGGAAAAAAAAAGGAACAAATGTAATAATCTGAACAATAAAGGTTTAATTAAAAAAAAAAAAGAATGGTCAAATACCCCATACTTACTTGGAAATCTGGGTTGGCAAGATAAGCAGAGTGTGATGCCAACTTCAAATTGTTCCAATTGCATAAGTTAGTGCTTGTCAATGGAGGTGATGCTTTTCCGTGGGAGGTTTGGGATATATACAAGAGGAAAAGGAAGCAGCATTTCTGTTGAGATTCTAGCAGCATTGAGTTGGCCATGTCATACACCAGTTAAGATATGAGTGGTTTTAAGCAGTGGAATTTTAAGTCTGTCAGCATGTCAGTAAGATGCTTTAGAGCATTTTACCAGAGCATGTTGGGTGATAGTAAGAACTGGCTCTGTCCCAGGCCTTCTCCCTCATTTTATCTCCCTAAAACCAAAGGTCACACTAAGAGCTTCATCCTGACAGGTGACCACATCAACCCAGCGTGGGGGTGACCAGTGCTTTGGAATTGCAGCTTCCAGATGGAACGAGTTCCTTTGGTAGACATGGCCAGGTGTGGCAGCTTGTTCTCAAGCCAACCAAAGAAGGCATTGTTTTCTGCTGAGTTTGGTTTGTAAACTGGCTAGATGTGACCCACAGAAATTTATTGTTTGACCCACATGGTATTTTTACATTTTTTTAAAAAAAATATGTATCTTTTTATTAATTTCAGAGAGGAAGGGAGAGAGAGAGAGAGAGAGAGATATCAATGATGAGAATCATTGATTGGCTGCTTCCTGCACATCCCCTACTGGGGATCAAGCCCACAACCCGGGCATGTGCCCTTGACCGGAATCGTACTTGGGACCCTTCAGTCCACAGGCCGACGCTCTATTCATTGAGCAAACCCAGCTAGGGCTACATTTTAATCTGGACCAACATTTAGGAAACCTGATTTCTGGCCTTTTTTTTTTTTTTTTTTTTTTTTTTTTTTTAAGCCAGAAGTTCTGGTAACATTGAGCCTGCATTTCTGTATGGCGAGGAGTGGCTGGAACTGGAAAGCAGCATCTTCCTTTAAACAGTTTGTCATAGTCTTCACTACTCACACAGCACGTGATGTGCTTTTATATTCAAGGTCATTTGAGCTCAGACCTCCTTCAGTGTGCAGGCAGCAGCCAATGTGTGCCAGAACACTCAAGACCGAAAGGAGGAAACATCAGACCCCTTGCCAGAAAAGTCCAAAGAGAACCTTCAAGTGCAAACACCCTCAAGTTCAATGGGGGGAGTCCCTGGGAGATAAATTAGAAGTCCTCCTGGAAGATAAACCAGGTGGTGGAGAATGTAGTGGCTGCTCTGAAATAATGCAGAAGAGGTTAGCATTAATCCCAGGGAAACAGTTATCTCTTATTCCCAATTAGTTCATTTCTAGGTTCATTGGATATGCAGTAGCTCACAACTGAAGCGAATGTGTTGGGGCTGAGAAAGTGTCCCTGGTGTTGGCACATTCCTTCTGGTTGAAAACCGCTATCCCAGCCAGTCTCTATGAGCTGTGTGATCACTCCCATGGGGACTATTGTTCTTCCTATAGAACTGTGCCTTATCTCTGAATCCCTGAGGAATGTTTCATGACTAAAGGCAGAAGGAGGAAGCCTGAGGCTTATGAAAGTTGCCAAGAGCTGTGCTCCCCAAATTTGTGTGTGTCCAAATTCCCTAGAAATCTTTTAAAAATCAGGTTCCTGAGCCTACTGAATTTTATTCCTACTTTTAGACACCTACTGAATTAGAATCTTTGGGAATGGGGTCCAACTATTTACATTGTCAATATACCCACCAGGCGATTCTGATGCAGCTATGCCAGCACACCAGTGCTTCTAAGATGGACTTTGGAGAAACACTGGCTCAGAGATATGGAGGATGTCCCCGAATCTCCCACATTCATCCTGTAACCAGCAACCCTGCACTCAGCAGTCAGTCCCTATTATACTTCTTCCCTTATTGGAGTCCCCAAAGTCACAAGTAGTTAGCACAGTCTGGTATTAATGTTTACCTGAGTTTGAACCTTATCGCTGCCATTTGTATTGATTGGTCTTGAGTAAGTTTTGATCTCTCCTCAAGCCTTAGCTTCCACATCTGTGAAATGGGAATATTAATACCTAGCGTTGCTGTAAGGACTTGTTGAGAGAGCATGTGTAAAGCATGTGACTAAGACGTGGGTGGATGGCAATTATGTAGTAAATACTGGCTCACTTTCCGGAAGTGGATCAGCTGAGTACTCTGAGGAAGTTTTAATCAGGACTCTTCCACCGGGCACCCTAAGACCAGAGTGCTGATGTCTGCCCAGGACTCAAGTGAAGAGGTGAAAGACCTCAACTGAAGGAGATCTGAAGAGAATATGCAGCTCTTGACATTTTGGCTTTATGTAGTAAAACTTCAGAACCTACTCTCTTTGTTAATGTATGTATGATTCAGTTCCCTTAAACCAAACAAAAACTATTCCCTATGGCAGCAATTATTATTCTCATCCTGAATGTCTCTGGGGGGAAGAAGACAGAGGAAAAGAATTTAAGCTATATACTTTCAATATAATTTTAAAAGATGAAGTCTCTTGAAATGTGCCCTTAATCCCTCAGTAATTTGTGAGAAGTTGAAGCAGCTACACAGGCATTCTCCCAAAACATTGAAAACAAAGCAAGAGAGAACGCAGCTATAAAAGACAGTCATTTCAACCCAGTAGGAGCTCACTTAAAAACTTTAAAAAGTTATACTGTTTGCAAAACATCAACTTTATGTCAGAATCAATAGATAACATTGCAACATTTCCTAAAAAGTGAAGACAATAATCCAGGTTTAGAAAGTTTATTTATCTGAGGAGGTTTTTAAAAAATGTTATTTAATCTCGTTTGTTTTTGGAAGCAGCCCTTTCTGGTATTACTGAACACCGAACCTATGGACTCTAACTTGAGTGCTTAAAGTTGTGGCAAGAAAAGCAGGAAAATCCTGTTAGGAACCATGGGCTAAGGAGCCCTGGGGAAGGAGCTGTCCATGCGCTTGGTGCTGACACCCCCAGCAAGTTTACACCGAGAAGCTATAGGCAGAAGCAGTGTATGAGACCATCTTAAAGTCCTACCTAGTGAATTTATGCACCCCAAAAGGGAGTGGGGTGAGGGTATTCCTAGGTAAGGAATACCTGATGCACTTGAATCATTGATCAACTGCCTCGTCCTAACTGGGGACCAAAACCCAGGCAAGTACCCTGACCGGAAATTGAACCTAGTTCATAAGTTGATGCTCAACCACTGAGCCACACCAGTTAGTTCCCTTCACCTCTTTTCAAAATTTTTGCAATGTTTTTGTTGAGGAAACCAGCCATTTTTCTTATAGAGTTTTCCATAGACTAGATTTTCCTGATTGCCTCCTTGTGGTGTTGCTAAATGGGTTTCTCTCTCCCTGTGGTTCTTGTAAATTGATATATCTAGAGGCTTAATCATATTCAGAGGCCTTTTTATTCAGGAGTACATGTCTTTTCATAATGCCAGTGGTGAACATTATCAGGGTTCATTCATTCATCAGGGCTGTAAAATGACAATATTCCATAATTTCTTTCTTATGTACTAGCTCCTCATTAACTATTTGGTTACTGAACGCCCACAGAGGTGGGGAACCTTTTTTCTGCCAATGGCCATTTGGATATTTATAACATCATTTGAGGGCCATACAAAATGATCATCTTAGAAATTAGCTGCTAGCCCTAAACGGTTTGGCTCAGTGGATAGAGTGTTGGCCTGCAGACTGAAAGGTCCCAGGTTTGATTCTGGTCAAGGGCATGTGCCTTGGTTGCGGGCACATCCCCAGTGGGGAGTGTGCAGGAGGCAGTTGGTTGATGTTTCTCTCTCATAGATGTTTCTGGCTCTCTATCCCTCTCCCTTCCTCTCTGTAAAAAAACCAATAACATATATTTTTAAAAATTAACTGCTATATTTGGTCAAACATTTAATTAACTCACCCCTAATGCCTTGGCAGGCCCAGGTCAAATAATTTCACAGGCCTTATACGGCACACAGGCCGGATGTTATCCACCCTTGCAAGGAATTAGGGGACAACTATATGATTTTTCCCTTTTATTTACTGATTTTCAAAAAAGGAGTTGGTTAATTTCCATTTTCTTCTAAACTCACTCTAATCAGGATTTCACACCCACTCCCCAACTACACCACTGAATCTACTCTTGTTGAGGTCACCAATTAACTGTATGTTGATAAGTTCAAAGGTCAGTTCTCATTCCTCATAACTGATCACCTCCATTTAACATTGAGGATCAAACTCTCCTTCTGGAAAGACTTTTTTCACTTGGCTTTGAGAACACTGCACTGTCCTGGTTTTCTTCTTATTCCATTGGCTGCCCTTTTTCAATCTCCTTTGCTGGTTCATTCTTATCTCCCTAAACTCTTATATTGGAATACCTTTGAGCTATCTTCAAACCTTGTCTCTCATTATATACTCAAGTCCCTTAGAGATCTCATCTAATCTTATAATTTTAAAATGCCATTTATATGCTAACTTATCCCATGTTCATATCTCCAGTCCATTCATCATTCTCAGACTCCAGACTCACATACAACTGTCTACTTGATACCTTTACTTAGAAGTTTAATAGGCATCTCTAACTTAACCTGTCTAAAGTCTAACTCCCAATTTTCTCCTAAAACCACCTTCATCCACATATTTCCCCATTTTCATTAATGGCAACACCTTTCCAATTGCTCTAGCCAAAATTCCTAGAGTAATTTTGAGTCCTCATTTTCTCTCATATTCCATATCTAGTTTGTGAGGAAATGTGTTGATCCTCCTTTCAAAATATATACAGAATCAGATCATTTCTTATACCCTCTACTGCTACCATTCTGGTCCAGGCCACCATCACACACCTGGATTACTATATAGCCTCCAGTTCATGCTGTCTTCCCTGTCCTCATCCTCCACTTTCACTTGCGTTGCTACCGCTCAAAATTTGAGACTCAACTCAGCCATCTCTTCTTCACACAGCAGACCGAGCGATCCTTTAAAAATATATCAGATCATATCACTTCTTTCTTCAAAATCCTCCAAAGATTTCCATCAGACACAGAGCCAAAGCCAAAGTCCTTACAAGGCTCTGCAAGGCCCTGCTTAGCCTGCACCCCTTGCTTCTTCTCTGACCTCATTTTCTACCAGCCTCCTCTCACTTGCCCCATTCTAACCACACTGACCTCCTTGAACAAGCCAAAAGCACTCTTGCTTTAAGGCCTTTGTATTTGCTGTTTTATCTGCTTGGAACAGTATTCTCCTTCCTATGCTTTTGGCTTACTCTTTTACAACCTTCAAATCTTTGCTCAAAAATCATCTTCTCAATGAGCTTATTCCTGACCTTTTTAAAAATGGCACCTTCCCTAGCACCATTATGCCTTCTTCTTGAATAATTTTTCTCCATTGTACTTATTACCACTGAACATACCATATATTTACCTCATGTGTTTAGTCCCCCCCCCCCCCGCCCCCCAACTTGCATGTAAGCTGCAGGACAGCAGGATTTTTATCTCTTTTGTTTTGTTCACTACCTTATCCTAGAGTCAAGAATAGAACCTATGCCCTGGTGGCATGGCTCAGTGGTTGAGTGTTGACCTATTAACCATGCAGTCATGGTTTGATTCCTAGGCAGGACACACGCCCAGGAGGCAGCCGATCAATTATTCTCTCTCATCATTGATGTTTCTATTTATCTGTCCCTCTCCCTTCCTTTCTGAAATCAATAAAAATATATTTAGGAAAAAATAGAACTTAACATGGTGGTACTCATGATTTCATGGGTGTGCAACCAGTGTAGTTGCACAGGGCCCGCTCTTAGAAGGGGGGGCCCTTACTTGGAATTTAATGCTCTGTGGTCACCATCCTGAAATTCTTAATACTTTTATTTTTGAATTTGTGTTTCATTAAGTGTAGTCTAATGGAACAATGGAGCTTTCTCTGGGGGTTTGGAACCCCAGTTCACATGTGATTCTGCCTCTGCCATACCCCACCTCTCTGGGATCGTTTCTTGTCTACTTGCTCCTCTTCCCCTACCCAGCAGCCACTGCCAACCTATGCCCCAGAGGATGGGGCATTGGACGCCTTTAGCTATACTTGCCTGTCAGAATCTCTGTGCTCCAGAAATGAAGCATTAAATAGCAAATAAAACATATGAAAACTGATGGACAGAGAGAATGCAGAGAAAGATAAGAAGCTTTTTCTTGCTTTTGAACAGGGGCTCTCTCATTTTCACACTGTATTGAGCCCTGCACGTTCTGGAGCCAGCCCTGCAATGCTCAATAAATATTTGTGCAAGGAATGAATATTATATGTAAAGCTCTTAGAAGTATCTGCATGTGGTAAGCATTCAATAAAAGCTAGCTATTGTCATCTATTGTCTTATTGGTGACCTCCTCTTGTTTCAAATTTAACACTCAAGTTACATTCAACTGTGTTTTCTCTCCACGTTATGACGTTGCTAGCACGTGTGTCTTTGCTTATCTTTCTGCAGGGAATTCTCTTCTCTCCTCCACTTGTACTTACATGGCTACCACTCAGCTCAATATCCCCTGCTCTAGGAAGTCTTTCTTCCTCCTGAGTCAAATTGTCCCCTCTGTTAACTCCATCCTCTTCATTTACCAGGCCCAGTTTTTCCAAGGTGGGTCATGGCTGAGCTCCATCCAAAGGCCCCGGACTTCATTTGGTGGGATTTGGAATGCGTCTGTACCACCAACCAGTGTAGTGACTTATAGCCTTCTAGTCCCTGAGTTGAGTAGTTGCTCTTCCTCTGCCTCATGCTTTATCTAGAGCCAGGTTTTGCCTTAGTCCGCAGGGTCCCAGTAGGACAAGGACTTGCCCGAACTACAGCCTGCTATTGGGATCTTGATACTCATCTTAGTGGTGTGAACAAACATTTTCTTCTGGAACCAGGATGAAGTTCTATTTAGCACTGCATTGCCTTGCTTTTAGCCTTGTGCATACTATTTAACATATCTGAGCCTCAGCATTCTCATTTGTGAAAGGGGGATGAGTGTCTACCTGCAGGGTTGTTGAGAAGATTAAATAAAGAATGCCAGCCCATAGCAGGAGCTTGGAAAATACTCTCCCTTCTGCCAAGTGTATTCTTTTTTAAAAAACATTAAAAAAATATATATATATTTTACTGAATTTTTACAGAGAGGAAGGGAGAGGGATAGAGAGTTAGAAACATGGATGCGAGAGAAACATCGATCAGCTGCCTCCGGCACACCCCCTACTGGGGATATGCCCACAACCAAGGTACGTGTCCTTGACCGGAATCGAACCTGGGACCCTTGAGTCCACAGGCTAATGCTCTATCCACTTAGCCAAACCGGTTAGTGCTAAAATATTTTTTTATTGATTTCAGAGAGGAAGGGAGAGAGAGAGAGAGAGAAATAGAAATATCAATGATGAGAGGCAATCATTGATTGGCTTCCTCTTTCATGCCCCACACTGGGGAGCTAGGCCGTAACCCAGGCATATGCCCTGACAGGGAATCAAACACTGGCCTCCTCATTCATTGGTTGATGCTCAATCACTGAGCCACACTGGCTGGGCCAGGTGTATTATTAGCTACTGGCATGGACCTTCTCGTTGGCACAGGCGTCCTGGTTTCTATGCTGCTGTGAACACTTTTTAAAAAAATATATATTATTGATTTTTTTTTTTTTTACAGAGAGGAAGGGAGAAGGATAGAGAGTTAGAAACATCAATGAGACAGAAACATCGATCAGCTGCCTCCTGCACACCCCCCACTGGGGATGTGCCCGCAACCAAGGTACATGCCTTTGACTGGAATTGAACCTGGGACCCTTCAGTCCGCAGGCCAACACTCTATCCACTGAGCCAAACTGGTTAGGGCTGTTGTGAACACTTTTAAGCTGCCCTAGCTCAGGCTGTATGTCACGCTGGTATTAGTGACTATCTCCCCACTAGGTTCTTCTGGCCTCAGAGAGGGGAAAAAAATCATTGTTTTGGTTCAAGTGTGATAAACAGTGATTGACAGGCCTGAAAAAGAAGCTGTTGAATAACAAAGAAAAAAAAAAGCCTCTAATTATTCCCTTTAACCTGTCTGTTATCCAGTCTATTCAATTCATTTTTTTGACAACTGCCTTCCCCCCTTGCTTTAACTGTTTAGGAATAAATTATTTTGAAGAAATGTGTTTTCAAATAGATTTGTTAAGGCTAAAATGTTGACATTTGGGAAACTCTTTATATTCTGAATCTGAGCTTCCCTGCCTTCCACTGAGAGACTGGGGATCACTCTTACTGGGGAGCCATCAGTGATAGCAGCTAACAGGGGTGCCGGGTCCAAGCGGGGGAGACCAGCTTCTGATCCTGGACTCTTCACAATTGGTTGGGTACCTTCAGGCAACTTTACCCTCTTGAGACACAGCTTCTTCATCTGTAAAATGGACATATCCTACCTCCTCTTAAAATAATGAGTGCAAAATCACTTTGGAAATGCAAAAAATTATTATTATTATTATTATTATTATTATTATTAGACGGTGTGCAAAATACTGATCAATTCAGTGGAAAAAAAAAGAATGACCGACTTGAGCTGCTTGCCCCAGTTCCTGCTCTTGAAGCTCAATCTCTGACCCTGGCCTCTCAGGCGCGTCCTCTGCAGAAGCCCTCGCATCTCTGAGGTGAAGAGAGCCAGTGAGCCCTTTAGGAACTCTCCTAGGCTGGGGCTGGGGCTGGGGCTGGGGTAGGAGTAGGGATGGGAAGGGAGGAAGGTGCAGGCTTCAGCAGGAGGGAGAAGGTGGGGGCAACCCAGGATTTTACTGTGGGAATTCAGAACCACAGGTTTGGCGGTCCTTATCACGGTTATTATAATGATTATCCTGGCCACATCACTTGCTCATTCTCCCCACTATTGCAGAGCCCTGAAGAACCACAAGTTACCCTGATGGTCATGGTTCAATCCATGGAGTAGGCTTTCTTGATTGTAGTCTGTGTGAAGTGGGTGAGGTTAACGGGGAGGAGCCAAACCAGGAGCAGAATCCCTACCTAATCAAAGAGCTAGTTTGAGTTGGGTTTCTGTTCAAGTTATTGAAACTCTGTGCCTCAGTTTTCTCCTCTGTAAAATGGGAGTAATAGTATTACCTACCTCGCAGGACTGTTGTAAGAATTAAAGGAGGTTTAATCCATAGAGATATAGATATACACAATGCACAGTACTGTGTGTGGCACATAAAGAGCACTCAATAAAAGTTAGTTATTATTATAATAGTTACCATCATTGTCATTATCATATCATTAGACTCCTGGGCTTAAGCCCAAAGCCACCAGTCTGAGCCTCCACTCCCTGTCACTGGCAGAGGGACAGCTGTACTTTCCATTAGCTCATTCTCCACAGGCTCAGGATTTTGCAGTTGCTGGTAGAGCATTTTAATGTGGTTCAGTGTTTTCATTTCTGTCACTTTGTTGTACCTGCCCCCTGAGGCAGCTGAAGCAGAGAATCCCTGAGAAAAAGGAATATATAAAATAAGAAGCTGTGATGGAGTCCCCCTGTTATTGTCTAATTTCAAGCTGTTTTTCAGGGTATCTTTTGGTAAACAGGTGAAGACTCAGAACCCAGTAGATCAAAGCACAGGTTGTAGCCACTGGAGGTGACAGATTGGTTGGGCGGGGGCCAGCAGGTGATAGGGAGAGTATGGCGAAACATGGCAGATAGCAGCCAGGCAACAATGCACTGTTGTATTGAAGCATGAAGATAACCCATCAGTTAGAGCCACAGATATTCAAAAGCCAGCTTAGAAACTCTAAAGATTATTTTTCACTGCACATACCAGACAGCTGGGCTAGCCGCTCTGGCCGCTCTGTCAATCTCAGC
Organism: Myotis daubentonii; assembly: GCF_963259705.1. Lineage (NCBI taxonomy): Eukaryota > Metazoa > Chordata > Mammalia > Chiroptera > Vespertilionidae > Myotis > Myotis daubentonii. Next base: position 25,715,877 of record NC_081855.1, read on the forward strand.
AAATCTGAGTTAGAGTCATGGAGGGTGACAGAGGGGAAATGATCGGCCAGAACAGCATTCCTCTTGGGTGTGCAACAATGAACAAAAAACCTTTAGACTAGGCCTGTGGTCGGCAATCGGCATATAAGATCTTTGGTTAATCTCTTCCCACATGCGGCTCTTTGGCCCCTTGAGTGTGGCTCTTCCTAAGCCTTAGGAGTACCCTAATTAAGTTAATAACAATGTACCTACCTATATAGTTTAAGTTTAAAAAATTTGGCTCTCAAAAGAAATTTCAATTGTCTTACTGTTGATATTTGGCTCTGTTGACTAATGAGTTTGCCGACCACTGGCCTAGGTTGACCCACTCATGGACCACATCAGCATGGCAAACAAGAAGCCCCTTTCTGCTATCAGTGTTCGTCGAGGCCTCCTACCTGGTTCTGCTTTTGACTAATGAAGAGTCTTTTGAGTTCCTGGCCCATTGGTTTTGTCTCTTGCTTTCAGCCCTGCCCTTTTGTTGGAATTTAAAGATGGCCTTCAGCATCTTTACTTTGTCCTTTTGTAGTCTCAAGGGCAGGCCTGCATCTCCAGTCAGTCTCCTTCGGATAATACCCTACCTGGCTGGAACCTGATCATGCACAGGTCTTTTCTGATCCTTTTGCCACCTTCCCACCAATGGAGCATTGTACAGCTTTCCTACTCTTATTCCCTCCTCATCTCCAAAGATTCTAGTTCATAGAGCTGGGCTGACCTGGTGCTGGTGGTCTGTGGATCCTGCATTCAGACACACTGCTTCACTGCTTCATGAACAAGGTTCTGGAGTCAGATGGCTTTGGGAGTGGATCATGCTTCTGCTTCTTATGAGCTATGTGACCTTGGGCAAGTTTCTTCACCTCTCTAAGCCTCAGCTTCTGTATCTTTCAGGTTTTGTGAAGTGTCTGACCCAGCATTTAGAAGGGGCTAAGCAAATGATAGATGTCAAGTATTATACTATCTTGTTGGTAGAGGACTCCAAAAGTCAAGCAGAAGAGGTGGTAAAAGCTATTGTCTGAGAAAAAAAATTAAACTTCATGAAGAGAGGAACAACATGTGTATGGTTTTACAGGGGTTACTGGTGGGAAAGAATGAATCCCACTAAGTCTGTCCAGTATATCTCTAAGGTGGCTTCAATGATCACCATCTCCTGGTATTCATGCCCTTGTGTAATCCTCTCTCTTTGAGTGATTAGTGACTCACTTATGAAAAATAGAATACAGCATAAATGATAGACTAGCACTTCTGAAATTAGGTTGTAAAGACATTGTGGCTTAGCCCAGCCAGCGTGGCTCAGTGGTTGAGTATTGACCTATGAACCAGGAGGTCATGGTTCAATTCTTGGTCAGGGCATGTGCTGGGTTTCAGGCTCAATCCCCAGTGTGGGGTGTGCAGGAGGCAGCTGATCGATGATTGTCTCTCATCATTGATGATGTTTCTATCTCTCTCTCCCTTTCTCTTCCTCTCTGAAATCAATAAAAATATATTTTTAAAAAAAGAAAATTGTGGCTTATACCTTGAGTGTTCTCTCTCTCTCTCTCTCTCTCTCTCTCTCTCTCTCTCTCATCACTTGTGCTGGGGGAAGCAAGCTGCCATGTGAGCAGCCCTATGGAGAGGCCCACGTGCCATGGTGTATAACTAAGGTTCTTCGTCCAACAGCTCATGAAGAACTGACGCCTACCAACAACCATGTGAATGAGCTTGGAATTGGATCCTTCAGCTCCAGTTGAGCTTTCAGATAAGACCACATCCATGGCCAAAAGTGTGACAAAAACCTCACGAGAGAACTTGAACCAGACTCACCCATTGAAGCCACATTCAGATTACTGAGCCCTAGAAACTGTGAAATAATATGTGTTTTTGTTTTAAACTGCTAAACGGTGGGGCAATTTGTTATATAGAAAGATAATACATCTTTACTATCTGGGCTTTTAATTTAGTTTCCTTCTTTCTTGGGGCTTCTCCAGAGACCCATTCAACCTGGTGATGATTATAAATGGGAGACTGGAATGTGTGGAGGGCACTGGCATTGCAGGAGAGTGCCCTGAGCAGCAGAAAGTAATTCCATGATGATCTCATCTCTCAGAGAATGGTTGGGGAGGAACATAGAGGCTGGAGAACAAGGCTTCTCTGTGGATGCAAATCCGGCTGGGCTAGCTAAGCCCTGGTGCCAAGCTTGGGCTAAAAGTGAAGGAATTCTCATAGGGCAAAGTTGGGGCTCACAGCAGGGCACGAGGGATGGGGTAAAAAGTGAGAGGAAATTGGGGCAGCAGCATAAATATTGGAAGAACTGTCATTGGAGTCCCAAGGATTAGGCTCTGCTATTTACTACCTGTGTGACTTTGAACAAGTTATTTAAAATCTCTGAACCAAACATTTTAAATAGAAATTATAATATCAGTCACTTTGAAGGATTATTTTTTGAGGAAAGGGAATATTGCAGGGAAAGCTTTTAGCAGAATGCAGGTGAATCGTTGATATTGCTATTATTCCTGTTAGGGGCCCAGGTTGAAGGTCGGCTGGGGTCTGGATGAATGGTAGGAACCAGCAGTGCCCTCCAAAGCAGTGTTGTGGAGGCAGTGAGGTGAGCCTCTCCCTAAAAAATAAATGTAGGAAGCCCTAGCTGGTTTGGCTCAGTGGATAGAGCATCGGCCTGCGGACCGAAGCGTCCCAGGTTTGATTCCGGTCAAGGGCACGTGCCTGGGTTGCAGGCTCAGTCCAACGTGCAGCCAATCAACGATTCCCTCTCATCACTGATGTTTCTATCTCTCTCTTCCTCTCTGAAATCAATAAAAATATATTTAAAAAATAAAAGTAGGAATAAAAGGCTACCTCAAAAGAAAGTCGACACATCAGAGAATTCATATGAAAAAGCCCTGTATTTTACTGAATATGGGATAAGTGTTCAGACAGAGTTGAAAACTTTGACATAAAGAAACTCTTAGAGATAACTTATTCCAAGGAGTAAATGAGCAAAAATGGGCAAAGGTTCTTATCTAGAAGTTATGACTCATGGGTCTCCAGAGAATTCACATGGGAGCAAAACCCGAGATTGATGTCAGTAATTTTACACTGAGAAGAAAGGATCAGTCTAACAATGAAATTCCATGGTAATAGTAGAAAAGAAGTGATGCTTCAGAAATAATACCAACATATTTGTAGAAAAGATTACAGAAAATATAATAATAAAGGATAGAAGCGATTGATCACATTTGGGTGTAAAGATTTAAAAGTATGAATAAGCAAGTAATAAGAACATACCTGACCACTTCCCAACGTTTGCAAGGGTCATGTTTCTGAGTCTGCTCCATTTAGAAAATTAAACATGTATTGAAGATGCATATGAGAATTTAACATAATTCTTAAGACAGAATATTATATACAAGTCCCTACAGAGTACATGACATGATAAGGTTGCCTGTATATGACCAGGCCCTAAAGTGTTTGAAATATTAGTAGGTTGAAGCATAAAAAGTGCTCATTTACAATTTATGGGTCATCATTTTCTGCATCTTGATTTAGAAACCTTAATTCACATTTGGGGAAGACTGCTGCTTTAAGAAAAATCTCAGAATGGCTCTTTAATTATCCAGATGTAAAACACTGTTCTCATTGTTCTTGAAAGAAATGGTGACATCATTGTTAAACTGACTGTAAATATTGATAATATAAGTTATAACTCAATACCTACTGAACATTTACCATAAGGTCATAAGAACCATTTGGGATGCTCATTAAATGTACAGATTCTGAGCCCCTCCCTGGAGATCCTATTCAGAGGCCTGGGGAAAAGCTGCGGGACCCATAAGCAGATTAAGCTTTCCTCAAATGATGCTGTGGCTTCAGGCTTTTCCTTCATTATCCCACAGCTCCAATCCTGAGGACCCTGAATTACAGAAAAGGCAACTTGCCCAAGGTAACATGGCTAGTAGGTGGTGGAGTAGGGGTAGAAAACCCATATGTAGTGGGGGATATGGATTACAAATGCAGAAGCATCACGGTGCTTCTAGAAAGACCATGCCTATCAATCACCTTGGGTGGGCCATAGGCATCTGTCTTAGGAAGACCAGGGCATAAGTCGTCCCAGTCTGTGAGTACCTAGACACAAGCCTGGCCCATGGAAGACAAACCATTCATGCTAGTGTCCCTGTAGGCAGCCGAAACTACTGACAGAACGAGTTGTTATTACAAATAGCTTGCCATCCCAGATCATCAATGAGAATTTATATTCCCCAGCTCGCCTCAAGAAAGGAGTAAATATAAAGTTCTGGGTGACATTTTTTATATATACACCAGAGGCCTGGTGCATGAATCTGTGCACCGGGCCTCTAGTATGCATGTAAGATCTTTGGTTAATCTCTTCCCACCCTACCCTCTCTCCCCTTCCCTCTCCCTCCTTCCCGTCTCCCTTCTTCCCCCTTCCCTCTGAGATTCATCAGTCTGTTCCATGTTTCCATGCCTGTGCATCAAGTATCTGCCCCTTGGTGGTCAGTGCGCACCATAGCTACCAGTCTAATGGTCAAACGGTCACTTAGGCTTTTATATATATATATATATATATATATATATATATATATATATATATATATATATATATATATTTATATATATATTTTATTGATTTCAGCGAGAAAGAGAGAGATATAAACATCAATGATGAGAATTATTGATCAGCTGTCTCCTTCACACCCCATACTGGGGATCCAGCCCGCAACCTGGGTATGTGCCCTTGACCAGAATCAAACCTGGGACCTTTCAGTCCGAAGGATGATGCTCTATCCACTTAGCCAAAGCAGCTAGGGCTGGGTGAGTTTGTTTTTAGTTGTTTATCCAGCCAATGATTTGCTACAGTCTCAGTTACTTGTTTTGGCCTCAGCTTCCTCCCATTTTCTTATGAGATCAGCAGAGGTGTTCCCTGAGCCAGTGTAACTTAAACTATTTGACATGTTTTTTTTATTTCCATATTCCTAGATCCTAGCATGGTGCCTGACACATAGCAGGCATCCAGCAAAAATGTATTGACTGCATGAATGAATAAACCAATGATCCGTTTGAGTTTGGAGGAGACTCATAGGTACCTGCAGCTCTGCCCACTTAGGTATCCCCCTCTCTGGTCTTAAAAAGGTCCCTTGCTCTGCACCTGATGTCATCAGCCAGGACAAAGGTGACAGCTTTGGCACCAATATCTTCTGCTTCAGGGAAGCCTATTGTGTGGAAATGTAGAGTTATGGGAATAGTAAATTATGATGATGGTGATTCTTTTAAACAGACATCTGTGAGGAAAGATAAGCAAGACCTCACCAAAAAGATCTTACAATTGTGGGCATAGCCTGGGAAAGGTTCTTAAGAGTACAAACAATAAAGGATTGTCACAAAAGCCAGAAAATTATTTCTTACAGTCACATTTATGCTTTAAAAAAACAAACTAAAATTTTGGTATGTTTTCTTTTTTATTTTTAAGTGTTGCAATTTTTTTTTAAATATATATTTTATTGATTTTTTACAGAGAGGAAGGGAGAGAGATAGAGAGTTAGAAACATCGATGAGAGAGAAACATCGATCAGCTGCCTCCTGCACATCTCCTACTGGGGGTATGCCCGCAACCCAGGTACATGCCCTTGACCGGAATCGAACCTGGGACCTTTCAGTCCGCAGGCCGACGCTCTATCCACTGAGCCAAACCGGTTTCGGCAAGTGTTGCAATTTTTAAAAAATATATTTTTATTGATTTCAGAGAGGAAGGGAGAGGGAGAGAGAGATAGAAACATCAATGATGAGAGAGAACCATCTATCAACCGCCTCCTATATGACTGAGCCCACAACCCAGGCATGTGCCTTGACCGGAATCGAATCCAGGACCCTTAAGTCCACAGGCTGATGCTCTTTCCACTGAGCCAAACCAGCTAGGACTTTGTATGTTTTCTTCCAGTTGTCTTCCTTTGCATATGTCTTTTTCGTAGTGATTGTGATGCATATAAATTTTTTGCATCTTGCTATTCTTTATTCCACAAAACATAAACATTTTCTATGTTATAATAAAGTCTTTATGAATATCAGTTTTAGTGGTTGAATAACACTCCATTCTATTGATGTGCCATACTTTATTTAACCATTCCCCTATTGTTGCTCATTTAGTTTCCAGTTTTTCCCTTTTATAACCAGGTAATTCTGCAAAGATGTATGTGCATTAAACTTATTCTATATTGGAGATTATTTCCTAAAAATAGGAGATCAGAAGTTGAATGCTGGATCCCAGAGGAAATAGCTAATTTGTGTGAATTTATCCCTGTTCTTGAGAATTCAGGCTCTGGACTCAAACAGGCTGAATGCAAACTCTTGCTCTGGCATTAAGCTGTCTGAATTTGGGTGCCTTGGTTGACCTTTCTAAGGCTCGGTTCCTTAGCTATAAGTTAGGGATGGGGATGCTGTGAAGTTGAGCAAGTAATATATGCAAAGTGCAGTGCTTAGCGTAGAGTGTGCTACATAAATAGTAGTCACAATTAGTTTGTCTATCTTTGATTATCAGCAAGGATGGACCTTCCCATTAATGCTTATTGTTTGCGCGCGCGTGCGTGCGTGCGTGTGTGTGTGTGTGTGTGTGTGTGTGAATTAAGACATTATTTTAGACTGAAAAAAACCTACATAATAAGGGACTCTAAAACAAAATATTTATCAGGCAACCCACTGGACAGAAAGCTCTTTCTCAGGGTTCATCTCACCCCAGAGGAAAGCAGGCAGCAGTGTCCTGTGCTACACAGCATCTCTGCCTTTTGTTAGCTTTAAGTGCTATCATTTCCTGTCATTTTCCTCTTTAAATGCTTCCTTTAAGAGTATGATTTTTATTATGTCGAGGAATCCTGTGGGAATATCAGCAATTGTGGAACAAACGCGGAGGGAGAACCAGGTTTGCTTTCCAGTAATCTGCCATACATGGACCTCGCTAGGAGCACTTTTCTCTGGAAAACCAGACCTCCCAGGGCAAGAAGCCCAGTCCGCTCCCTCCGAGGGGCGCAGAGCAGCCTGCGCAGCCGCGGTGGCTTCCCCTCCCACTGACAGCATCTATAAATCCATTTCCTGTCTTGTAATTATGTCTCTTATAGTAATTAGCCCCTTCATATCAATGAAGCCAAATTTCCATGTGTGATGGAGTGCAGCCTGAATGTATGAGAGGAAGTGAAATGCAGCTTTGGCAGGCGGGGGTCCTGTCGGGGAGGGAGGATGGTCCTCCTGTTTGCTTAGTCCTACTGTGTGCCAGGCTGTGATGGGTGCTTTGCACACCCTGTTGCATGTAATTCTCATACTGATCATCCTCTCCAGTACCTTCGCTTTTGCTTTCATTGACAGCTTCTGCATTCCCTCAGGGAGAAAATCAACCCCATCAGTGGCACCTTGGTGAACATATGACCCACCCAAAGGCGCTGCAGGTGCCCAAGGAGAAAATACTGCAGGTGCCAGCTGAGGGTAGCTCTCTGGAGGCCGGCTCCCTCCTGGAATTTCATGGGCACTGATGTCTTGTCACAGCCCGGAGGCAGGCAGGCCATGCGTGGAGCCAGCATTAGGGTGGCAGAGAGGCCCCTCAGAGCCCAGAGCCTGCACAGGGACCCTGCTGTGGAGGGCACACTTGGGGCCCTGCAGCCCTTGGGAGAACAGGGCAGGGAAGCATGGGCAGACACAAGGCTGGAGGGTGGGGCAGAGTGGGTGGGTGCCGGCTCATGGCCTTGAGGAGAGCACTCCATCTCAGTGTCGAAGACAGCACAGGTCTTTTTATCTCACCCTCCTCCATCTTCCTCTTCTTTCTTTTTCCTCTCACCTCTTCTCAGGCATCTCCTTCCCATGACCAGGCTGTGTTTGGGGGACGGGGGGTGGGGTGGGGAGGGGAATCCATAATTCCTTAGCTTGACGGAGAATTTGTATGGGAGGGGGAGAATGGACACAGATTGTCAGGAAGGCTAAAGAAAAGGGTAGGCTGGACATTGGATTAGCTGGAATCCTTGAATAGGCTAGATGTTGCTAAGTCCCTTCAGTTCCTAAAATGGAGATAATAATCACTGTCCTGGGCATTTTGCTGGACTGAGGAGTATGTGGAATATGTCCAATTTTGACTTAAGAATGTGCTGGTTTCTCAGTGACATGTCTGGGGAAATGTGTAAATGCATGTTTATATGTATGTATGCATACATCCCCAATTTCACTTACAATCAACTAAATGTTTATTTTTGTCTTTTAGAAATTTGAAACTACCATGTATAATAATAACTAGTTACTACTGATTAACCACTTGCTCTATGCCAGATTAGGCTCTGTACATATTCTCTTATTTAATTCTCAAAGCCCTAGATATTATTAGCCTCATTTCACAAATGAGAAAACTGAGACCCCCGGGTTAAGACGACCTCCCAACTCCCCAGGTCATGGACCTAGTAAGTTTTAGAACTGGAACTTGAAATAGGGCAGTATTCTGAGTCTTTAGTCTTAATCATTATGCGGTTTCTAAGAATCTGGGCTTTTCCATAACCAGACATTTTTGGACTCAGAGGGAGGATTTTTCCAAATACCATTCTCTTTGGGCTAACTCCCACCTTCCAGTGCCACTGTGGCTCTGGTTCAAAGTGACCTAATGCTGGAAGGGAGGAAAGCTCTGGGAATGTGCTGTGACTTCCATCTCCACAGAGGCCTGGGATATTTCTCCAGCAATTTTCCCAACATTCAGAGGAGGGAGAGCCTTAGCTAAGTCCCCAGGCTCAGGACAGGGGCGCCGGGGGTTCCGACTGGTGATGGCCTGCGGATGAAACGCTGCTGCCCCTCTCCATACTGCATTGCAAAAGCACTGCCTCCCCGCCCCCCCCCCCCCCCCCCCGTGTCCTCTCCTTTACCTGTCTCTTCCATGCAGACCTGCTGCCTCCTTTTCTCATTACACAGAATTCTAGAAGTCCAGTTTCTGTTCCAGGCAGGGAGACCCCTTCTCTGTCTTTGCCCGTTCAAAGAGTGAGCTGGCAGTGAACAGTCAAGTGTAGGAGTAAGAGCTTGGGCTCTAAGAGCTATGGGTTCAAATTTTGGGTCTGCAACTTTGCTGTCACTGAGCCTCTCAGGGTCTTTAGTTTCCTCCCCTTTTAAACATTTTTTTAAAAGAAGGGGCTAATAACACCTGAGTTCTAAGTCTGTTGCTGGTTTTAAATTAATTCACACACACATAGTATGTGGGTTGGTGCTGAGTGTAAGAGCTCCGTAGCCATCATTTTTACTGCATGTCAGACACTTCACGGAGTGCTTTACACAACAACCCTATGAAATAGATGTTATCATTAACTCCATGTTACAGATGAGGAAAATGAGGCTTTCAGAAGTTAGGTCACATGGCAAGGAAGTGAGAGAGCTCGGATTCAACCAGGACTGCCTGTCTTGAAGGCTCATGCTCTTAACCTCCTCACAGCACCATCTCTCAGAAAGTCCCAGATGTCTTCCTCAGCCCTTTCTGGGGCGCCCTAAGGGAACGCTCTGCAGTGTGAGGGTGGCTGCCGCCGGCTCCCGTGCTGTGATGAGAGGTGTGGTGCTGGCGGCCTTGTGGTGAGCTGGGTTACCAGGGTCCTCTCCAGTGCTAATGCTGGGGGTACCGTCCCCAAATGGACTTTAAAGGGGCTTGGGGGTGTCTGGCAGAGTCAAGAGGTGATTTGAAGGATTTTTTATTTTTATTTGAAGGATCTCAAGGGTTGAGAGCAGACAGGGCAAAAATAAGCTTTGCATTAATCCATTATCCTAATTATCATCCTAAAGATAAGCTTGATCAGATATGAGCATTGCTGAGATTGATTTGCCTAAAATAAGAATCTCATTTGCATTTTTCTGATTTTCCTCCACTTCATTTAGCCACATTAAGACAGCTGCAGCTCTTGCCAAGGACAAACTTTTGAAATAGATGGATATTGCTTTCGTGTATTTATGGGGCGTCTGATCCTTCCCCCCACCTGTGGGTGTGTTGTAATCTCTTTGACAGAGGAAAGGACAGTTGAGGAAACTTCGAAGTGACAACTCTGGCTTGCTAATGCAGGGTCAGCATTTTCAACTTCCCTTTGATCACAGTTTTTAACTTATATAGGAAATACATGTCTAGGAAGCCATCATACAGTTAGAGAAAATTAAGCCAAATAGATTTCCTATATAAGAAAGGTGGATTGTAAAAGATCCTAATATCTAGAGTCTGAGTTAGAAGATGTCATTTCATATATCGCTTTTCATTAACTATTCACATCAACCTGGAGAGGTAGCTAGGGCAAGCATTTTTTTGTTTTGTTTTGTTTTTTGTTTGTTTGTTTATCTTCACCTGAGGATATTTTCTCCATTGGTTTTTAGGGAGAGTAGAAGAGAGAGGGAAAGACAGAGAGAAATGCATTGGTTGGTTGCCTCCTGCACAAGCCTGGCCAAGGAGAAGCCTGCAACTAAGGTATGTACGTGCCCTTGACCAGAATCAAACCTGGGACACTTTGGTCCACAGGCCGACGCTCTATCCACTGAGCCAAACTGGCTAAGGTAGGGCAAGCATTTTTATTCCCATTTTACAGATGATGAAACTGAGGCCCAGTGAGGTAAAGGTATATATATAATTTAGACTCCATGATTTGTTAATAGTGTCCTAGACCTCTTGACTCCCAGCTCTGGGTCTCAAACCTCCTGACTTCCAGGCCAGGGTTCTTTGCTGACCCAGATGCCTGAGAGCAGCTCTGGGAAGAATCTCTTCTTGCAGAGAGGAAGACTTGGCCCTGGTCATACAAACAAGACTACATCTTTCATCCATTTGACTTTCAATGACCCTTCATGGGGGAGATAAGACCAGTGAAAATATCTGAGAACGGATGAAGAGCATCCGTGCGTTTCTTAGCAGAGCAGATCACCCAGAATAAAGGCCCATGAGGTCATAACTTCTAAGCTTTAGAAAGGCCCCACTGACTCTATTCTTATATTCAACCTGGGGGCCATTTCCTCTATGGCCAGTCCCTCTTCAGCTCGACTTGGTATTTAACTTTAAGAGTGGAACGAACATGGACTGTGGATCCAATAGTCATGGGTTGAGCCCTGGCCTTGCCATTAGTGTCAGCGCATGTTCATAAGAATGCCCTTTGTGTGGAACTTAATCTATTACATCTTTTAATTTAAAATTTTATTAAAAAATATATTACTTAATACATTTTATCACTTAACTCCACAACATTACCATGATAAATCCCAGGAGGGCGTTCATTCATTCAACAAATACATATTTTTGGTGAGGTTCTGCTCTTTTTTACTTTAAGGGGCAGCATATGAAATACACTATTCTGCCTCTTGCTTTCTAAAAACTTTTTATTATAGGAGAATTTTCACACACATGCAAAAGGAGGGAACATAGTGTGAACTCTCATATAGCCATCAGCCCCCTTCAACCATCAGCTACACAGGGTCAGTCTTATTTTTTCTACACCCCAGTCCTGCCCCTTCCCCTGATAATTTTAAAGTAAACCCAGACATCATATAATTTCATCTATAAGTACTTCAGAATATCTCTAAAAAATGACTTTAAAAAACATAACCTCAATATCTATCACATGTAAAAAAAATAATAAAACTTCTAATCTGCATTCATATTCCCTGATAGTATGGTCTCTGTCTGTCTCTCTCTTAACAAATGCTACTCTGTTCAAATCAAAATTCAAGCAGGCTCCACACATTGAATTTGGTCGATCCTTTTTTATCACCTAACAATACTCTTGCAGATCATTTCATACCAGAACATAAAGAACTAGAATGACTTTATTCGGTTTCCACTGCAGAGTACTCTTTGTATGCATGTTCTATCGTTCATTCAACCAGGTCTTGTTGGTGGACATTTAGGCCATTCTGAACCTTTTACTATTACAAACCATGCTGTGTTGAAGAACCTTGTACTAGTAAGTATGCCACCTTGCACACGTGGGGGTATATTTGTAAGATAAATTCTTAAAAGTGGAATTTCTGAGTGAAAGGGTATGTGTGTTTGTAATTTCAAAAATTATTGCAGATTGTCCTTCTCAGAGGTGCTGCCCAAGCCATTGGTACTTCCACCAGCCAGGCGGGTGTGAACACTTTCCCTGTACCCACCTCAGAAGCAATATCCCCTCTCAGACCTCTGTCTGTGCAATTCCCCTTTTTGGGGGATGTCCTGTCGCACCTTGTCCCTCTGGTGGACTCCTATTCTTTAAGGCTAAGCTCAACCCCTCTACCCAACCTGAGTTTAGGACTGGTGCTCTCTCAATGCTCCCAGAGAACCTTTTCACAGCAAACATCATACTTCATATTGGATCCTCTTTGTTGATTCATCTCTGTCCTCCATTGGCTACTGAGAATTCTGGGTGCATCACCCACTTTTGTAGCCCTCTGGCACGCAGGTATTGGAGCCCAGACAAAACCCAAGCCCCACATTGCTCAGCCCCAGAAGCCTGCAGCAGATGGCATCGCATCGCTGAGGCTGGGCGGTCCGATTATCTTGGACCTGCAAATGGTTTGTGGATTCTGGCCTTTCAAATTGCTTTCTATTTAATCTGGGCTGGAAGGCCTTGATTTTTGTCGTTTTAAAATTGAGGCTTTCTCCGCCCTCCCCTCGCTTCCCCTCCCCTACACACACATGAAATTGTCATCCTCCAAAGTATTATTATCTGGATGGGCACGGACAGAATTAGGCCCCACAAAAGCAAGTTAGGCGGGGCAGGTGGGGGTAATCCCATTGCCCGAGGTGGGGGAGGGTGCGGCAGATGGTCCCCAGGCAAGCCTTGAAAGCCAGGATTAAAAAGTAATTTTCAGCCTGCTGAAACCGGACTGCAGATTTGGGTCATTGCAATTAACTCTTTCCCGGCTGCAGGCTGGACCCTTGGCGCCAAGAAGAGGTGTCCTGCTTAGGGGAGAGACTAGGTGAGAACCCCTTGGTTTCTCCTCCTTGAGCCTCAGAGAGAGCATCTCTTGAGCCTCTTCTTGAGGAGGGAGCTCAGGCCTCTTGCTGGAGATAAGGCTCTTACCCCCCTTTTGAATGGGGACTCGGTCAGAGGACAGTCCCTCCGAAGGGAGGCATTGTGCTTCCCGGGGTTGAGCTCTGATCAGAGGCTAAAAGTGGCACCTCATTCTGTTATCAAAAGTACCTCAGGTATTTTCCCCACCAAGACGAAGTGCTGTTTTGACAATTACTTTCTGTGCTAGAGATGCTGCAATTCTGTCCCCAAACAGGACCTATCAGTAGCTGTGCCTGTGACCAGCTCCATACCCCCCAAATAATTCTCAAAAGCCAATGTGTTAAACTCTTTTCCCTGAGGAATGATATTTTTTCCCCTGCACTCTTGAACTGTAGAATTGCAATTAAAGGGGTTTCCCTTTTCTCTTTGGTTGCCAGGAAGCTCAGAGCCAAATTCACAAACTAATTCCATGGTCTCCATGAATGCATTTTATTTTTTTCACCTACCTTGTTCTATATTGTTCTATTCTAATTTATATATTCTGATTTTATTATTGTTAGTATTTTTATCCTCACCTGAGAATATGTTTATTGCTTTTTATTTTTTAAAAACATATTTTATTGATTTTTTACAGAGAGGAAGGGAGAGGAATAGAGAGTTAGAAACATCAATCAGCTATCTCCTGCACACTTCCTACTGGGGATGTGCCCGCAACCAAGGAACATGTCCTTGACCAGAATCGAACCTGGGACCTTTCAGTCCGCAGTTTGACACTCTATCCACTGAGCCAAACCGGTTAGGGCCACATAGGCTTTTATTAATAAGATAGCATTTGGTAGTGGAATATTGTTTATTGCTTTTTAAAGAGAGAAAGGGAGAGAGAGAGGGAGAGAAACTTCCATGTGAGAGAGAAACATCAGTTGGTTGCCTCCCGTACATGCCTCAACCGGGTAACAACCTGAAAGTAGGTATGTGCCTTGACCGGGAATGGTGCCTTTTGGTGTATGGGATAACACTCCAATCAACTGAGCCACCTGACCAGGAATGATTATATTTTTTATTTACTGTATATTGCACTATTTTCCTGAATGTATATCTTGTATGTTATATCAAATCATTTGTGCAATTAGGTGGAGTATAAATAACTAAATGCAGAAATAGTTCACACTTTCATTCATTAATTCAACTTTTAAAATAAGTACCTGTTATATGCTTAATACTGTAGTAGATGAATGGCTGATCAAAAAAATACACTTAAACATTTATCACCTATTATATAGCAGATACTATGCCTAGGACCTTTTATGTCATTTATTTTAATTTATGTCCAACAACAATCTTATGACATAAATATTAAATGAGTTGGAAGACATAAAGCACTTAGCCCAGGGCCTGGCACAATAAGTACTAAATAAGTGGTAGCTATTCTTCTTATTAAGGATCATTATTCTCATTTTAAAAGGAAGAAACTGCAGTTCTGAAAGGTTAAGTTGTGAGAATTTGATGAAAATCATGAACCAGTGACCAGCAGATGGTAGGTGTGGCAGGCATTTGATTTCTTTTTGGCTACTGATTTCAATGCTCTTCCAGGAACTGTCCCTTTATTTCTCTTTGGGAACCTCTACTCCCTACAGAATGGGTAGTTCATGTGCTCCAGGCCAGGCTTCATCCCCCACGCTAGAGGAGGAGCATGTGACTCAAGCATGGCCAATCAGTGCTCTGTGTTTGCCTAACCACAAGAATTGGTTCAAGGGTACACCATGTGACTGCAAAGTGCATCCTAGGATTCGTGTGAGTATAATTACTAGTAAGAAGAGACTTGTTGAAGAAGAAGAAGAAGAAGAAGAAGAAGAAGAAGAAGAAGAAGAAGAAGAAGAAGGAGACTTGTTCTCTTGACTGCTAAGTCAGAGCTGACCACACGGGTGACTGGAGTTTGAGCAGCTAGCCTCTTCCTTCGAGTAGAGAGTCCATTTGATAATGAAGCCAACAAGAGAATGTGGAGGCTAGAGATGGAAAGAGTGAACATGGGTCCTGAGTGCATCATTTTTCTGGGTCAAGCCACACCTGAAGCCAACAAGATCTGTTCCGTGATAGTTCAGTTGCTGAGCCAATAAATTCTCTTTATGGCTAATTCTGTTTGAGTTGGCTTCA
Organism: Myotis daubentonii; assembly: GCF_963259705.1. NCBI lineage: Eukaryota > Metazoa > Chordata > Mammalia > Chiroptera > Vespertilionidae > Myotis > Myotis daubentonii. Next base: position 25,730,993 of record NC_081855.1, read on the forward strand.
GTCACTTACCCTTAAAAAGATCCTAATTTATATAAGGCACTCAACAGATTTTTGGTCATGGCTAGTAAGGGGCAGCATCAATTTTTGAACCCGCTTTGGCCCTAAAGCCCATTATGTCATGTTCCCTGCTTTGAACTTGACCTTGAACTGTAGTTGGGGTGTCAGATGGAGATAAATAAAACTGGTGGATGATGAGCCAAAGTGGGGACTGCCTGACCATTGTGGAAAAGCTGGGGGCGTAGTGCTTCTGGAACACCCTCACCCTGTACTCTCCTCCCCAGACTCTGGTCTGGGAGATGCTCAAATGCTGCACAGCCATGCCAGCTGCCTCTGTGGTTTCCATGCGAGGAGCTGATGCTCCCCCCGCCTATTTAAAGGAGCAATCTTGCCAGAGCAGAGGCTGGATGGAACAGTCAGGGGCACTTTTACAGCACTGGACTCCGACTCATCATGTGACCTCTTTGGTTGCGTCATCTCCCAACTGAGATGGGCTTTCTCATCTGCAGAACGAAGCCTGACAAATGAGGCACAAATGAGATGTTGTAAGTTGTTAAACCGAAAGGTGGCTTCTGGATAGCCCCACCTGAGGAACTGCAGGCCCGGGCCTCTCCTATTTGGGAGTCATCAAGGGTGTTTGTGAATAAGTCCAGTCTTACATCATCTCCACTGCTCTCGAAAGATCTTCTGCACCCCTCCCCCCAGCTCAAGGCTTTGTGTTGCCTAGACAGTCATCACAGCCCATAATGCCCTCGTTCTGTGTTGCAGCCTGCCTCTGGAATGCCCCTTAGCATGCTGCCCCACTGCCCTGGACCTCTGATGAGGAAGGGAGGTCCCTTCCCTGGTCCTCTTGTTATGGAGAAACTCTCCAGGGAGCTTCCTGCCTTTTGTGTCATGGTAAACTTGTAGGAAAAGAGAGTGGGAGGCCGGGTGTGGCCCAGGTTCTGCAAGTTTTGCCACTTTCAGGGCATCTTGCGGGGCTGACCAGCAGACCCTGAGCGACAGATGGACAGATGACTCCCACACAGGTTTCTGTGAAAGAGAGGGCTGAGGGACTCTTTTACTTCAGTGGTAAAAGCAGTCCTGTTCGCCTGCCTCTTTAGCTTTTTATTGTAACAACAGCTTGAACTTAAATTAACCTCTAGATACAATCAGCAGGGCAAGTATCCTTGAGAAAGTATATGCTTCTACAAGGTCAGGTCTTTAACGACTAAACATAGAGACTCTAGCAAAACACCAAGGCGGGGCGGGGGGGGGAGGGGGTCGGGTCGGACTTGTTTGGAAAAGTCAAGGTAGGGGCTGCTGCCTTCTGCAAGGTCCCCTCAGAGGCCCCCAACCTTTCAGAGAATCCTCCTTACAGACATTCCAACCAAGTCCCGTGCTAACCCACAACATCTCCCTGCCTAGGCTACACATAGGAGGATGAAAGAGCCAGTGTCCCCACACAGGGACAATTTCAACAAGAGCTAAAGATACTCATGTTATAGGCAGCACATTCAAAGAAGATAAGCCTGGTAGGACAGAATTCTGCAAGGGAGCTGCTCGCCCTGTTTTGCTCACTCTGGGTAATAGAATCATAACACTGATAATCACCCCATTCAGGGTATAAAGATGGTGTTGGTAAATGTTTAAAAATTACCTCTCCAGAAAAAAGTGTTTATTATAAATTTAATTTAATTTATATATTTATTATAAAATTTTATCTGTAGAAAGAGTATGTAGAACACAATTTACATATAATAAAAGACACAATGCTTCATTGTAAATTTCATATAGCCAATTGATTCTCACAATGCTCTCATTGACCTTTGTTGAACTCATGTCCATAGCCAAACTACAGTTGCCATTCAACCATGATTTGACAGGATCAGACTATGAATAAATGCTTGATGATTATCCCATTCATCAAAGAAGGCATTCTTGTCACTAAATGAATGAGTATAATTCCAATGTGAATGTCAGTTGATACTTTTATTTACATTAAGGAGTAAGACAAAGTGAAACAACAAAGATATATATTCGAATGTTATCTGTTCATCAGTGACATGGTGACTTCTTTGCTGAATCAGGTAGTAGTGTTTGCCTGCTGAAAGAATATTTTCTTAATTTTTGCTGGTAATAGTTGTAGACACAACATAGGTTTAAATTGAATCTGCATATTTAACATTTTCCCATGGAAATATTGGTGTAAATACTTCCACCAAGACTGATTTTAGTTTACCGATGTTAAGTCACTGAATGTGGAACTGGAAGGAGATGAATACTAATACAACATTGCAAATGGTATTTCTGCCATGCAGACACGTCGACATAAATAACCTCAAGAGCATAGGAGATGATAAAATGTAGTAAAATAATTAGAAAGTGATGAGTTTTGTGTGTTTACTACCTTTGTTTTTAATGTAATTGATTTCACTACTAGAGGCCCAGTGCACGAATTCATGCATAGATGGGGTCCAGCCAGCCCGCCCCAATTGGGGCCAATTGGGGCAGGCTGGCTGGGGAGAAGGGCCATGGGTAGTTGTCCAGCTAGCCCTGCCCCCTGGTCGAACTCCCGGTTGAACCCCCTCTCAGACTCCCAGTGGGGGGAACAATTTGCATATTAGCCTTTTATTATATAGGGTAAGTATTTATAATTTAATTTTTATTATTGACTGTATTTAATAACCAGCTTGCAAAATTCCTGAAAATGTAACAGTTTACTCTCAGTACAAGCTGGCTCTAATACTCTACTGACAGAGATAGTGACAAACCACACTCCCAGCTCAAACCACATTAAGTAAAGAGAATAACCCATGGACACAGACAATAGGGTGGTGAAGGCCTGGGGAGGGGGGTGGGGGCAGACTAGAACAGGTCAACTGGGGGGAAGGGGGTCATATGTAATACTTTCAACAGTAAAGATTAAAGAGAGAGAGAGAGAGAGAGAGAGAGAGAGAGAGAGAACTAAATCAATTGCTCAGCATACTAATTAATACCTGACAAACTTTTAGGCTGATTCTGCTTTCCCATGTGATAGCAATAGTCATGTGGCAGAGGGAGTAATTCCAGGCTGCTGTGGATCCTCTAGGCCAGTGCTTCTCAAAGTGTGGCCCCGGGACCAGCAGCCTCGGCATAATACCAAATGTTTTAGAAATACAGATTTCAGGGCCTATTGGCAACCTAATGAATCAGAACTTCAGGGTGTAGGGCTCTGCAGTCTGTTTCCAATGTTTTGGATGCATGTTCAAGGTATTTCTGATGCACCCTCAAGTCTGATTTCTTTTCTGAGGAGTACACTTTGAGTAGAACTGCTCTTTGAGGTGCCCCGGTGTCCTTTCCCCGTGCTGTGGGTGATGGAGCATGCTGTGGGTGATGGAGCATGCTGTGGGTGATGGAGTGCCAGCTTTGACATTCAGAGTCCTTGTTTCTTCTAGGTGCACTCGAAGCATAGTGGTTAGGAAAAGGGTTCTCATCAATTGGTCCCTGGGCAAGGCTTCACCTCCATCCAATTTGCTTTGCAAAACGGTGCTATGGGCCAGGGGCTCCTCTGGCCTCTCTGTCCCAGGGCTCAGGGCATCCATGCTCTCTGGGATCAGTCTTCTCCTGTGCTGGGAGCCCAGCAGGGGCAGTTTAAATTGCCTTTAGTCAGGAGAGGGGCTCAATGTAGATGCCCTATTTGTGCTATCCTGTAGCGTTGACTCTGACATAAAGTTAAACATTCTTCCTTCAGTGTAAATTAGCTGAAGGGACAGGCATCCTGGGTCAAATGGAGTCAATAAGTAATTTTATTACTTTTCATAACTAAAGTCCCTGAGCGATGGGATTGGTTGGTTTAGACTGAGGCTCAGCATCAGCATCAAGGTTCAGGTTTCTTTTTCATTTCTCCGTTAGGCCAACCCTTACATGGATAGCAAAGATGGCTGCAGGGGCTCCAAACAGCATAGCCAGCACAGGGGTTCTTAACTGGTTCCAGGGACACACTCAGGGAGCCATGAACCTGAATGGGAAAAAGAGTTACATCACTAACCTCTCACTGAAATTCGGTATTTTCTCCAGTTATGGATGTAGGCAACAAACTAAAGCAGTAGTGTGCTGTTTTGCCACCAATGGATATCACAAGTATAGTCACATAACATTATAATTGTGACTATACTGTGAAATAGCATTGATGCTTAACCCCACTTTTAAATTATAGTCATTTTAGCCCTGCCACTAGATCTTGACACTGAATGTGTTAATAAAGTTTTACATACATTATAGCATAAATATGTTTGTTTTTTTAAAAAATATTTTTTATTGATTTCAGAGAGGAAGAGAGAGGGAGAGAGAGATAGAAACCTCAATGATGAGAAAGAATCATTGATTGGCTGCCTCCTGCACGCCCCCTACTGCGGACCAAACCTGAAACCCAGGCATGTGCCTTTGACCAGAATTGAACCTGGGACCCTTCAGTCTGCAGGCGGACACTCTATCCACTGAGCCAAACCTGCTAGGGCATAAATATGTTTTAATATTTTAATACCTGTTACATGATCATTATTTGTATATAATTTATTTTATGTATGTAAAAATATTATTCTAAGAAGTTTTCCATAGAATTCACCTGACTGCCAAAGGCATCCTCACACACACACACACACACACACACACACACACACACACACACATAAATACATACATACATACATACATACATACATACATACATAAATAGTTATAATTCCTGTTGTGGAAGAAGGGAGGCCATCTCCTCCCACCATCTATCTCTCTGGTGTTTCTCTTAAGAAACATTATATCTCATTGGCCAGAACAGGGTCACATGACTTTCTTGAGCCAATCCTTGTGGAGGGAAGTTGAATTATCCTTGAACCAATCAGGTGCATCCCTGGTCAGGGGCTGTGGTAACTTTCCCTGAGGTGTGGAGCTGCCTGGAGCAGAGTGGATATCAGAACAAACTGGGACTCTGTTAGGAGGGAGGAAAGGGAGGATGGACGCTGGGAAGGTGCTCTGGGTCAGGAGTTGCTCAAGGGTCTGTATCACTTTCTGTCACATACCAGAAGGATAAAGCTGAGATAAAGAGAACAGCATGCTTTTATCTGAACACTTGGGGAGTGTAGGGAGGGCTTACTTTTCCAGAAAATTTTCCAGAGGAAGGTATACATAAGTCGAGTCTTGGACAACGAATAGGTCTTAGCCAGGAGAAAGATGGAAAGTTGTTCCAGGATGTGGACATGCAGAAGCTAGAGACATAAAAGGGCATGGGTGTGTTCAGATACAAGTAGTTTAATATTTGGTAAGAGAGGGAGCGGTGAGAAAAGCTGGAAGAGTGGCCTGAGGTGCCAACATAAAGGGCATTAAATACCAAGGTTGGGCTTAGAATTCGATCCTGCTGAACACGGTTTCTGAGGGGTTTTAAGCAGGTCAGCGACATGATCCTATTTTGTTTTTCTGAAAGATCACTCTGGCTGTAGTCTGGAGAATAGATAGAAGGAAGAAAGACATGGCCACTTAGGAGCCTGTTTTAATTTAATTTAATTTTTTAGCATGCAAATTTTTTTATCTTTTCTAAATCTTTTTGTACACTTAATACTACAGTACTTCACAAACAGCATAACTATACTACAATGACATTGAGCTGCATCTGTTGGAGCCTGTTTTTAAACCAGAGGAGGGGTGGTGCTCTAAAGAAAGGTGTCAGAGGTGGGGCTGGAGAAGAAAGAATGGCCCTGACAGAACTTAGGGGACTGGTTGGATAAGGCTTGAGGGTAGTGGTGAGAGAATGGGTGACCCCCATGCTTGTGACTTCAGCTGGTGGAGGATGGTGGAACCATTCGCTGCATAGGAAACAGGAGGAAGTGTGGTTGGGAGGGAGGAGGAGAGGTCAGAGAAGACGATGAGATCATAGATTCATAATTGGATAGACTGTGATATAATTTTGGCTCCTTTTGGCCTTGGCATTCTCATTTATTGCATTTCCCCTGAAAGCTCGGAACCTCCACAACTTTTCAGTGAGAACCATGAGGCTAGGTCTGAGGGCTCCAAGATCTCTGCAGAAATAGGAAGACATGGTAGAGAAGGATGACACCAACTGATACGATTTTTGGTCCATTGCGCCAAAGACTCACTAAAACAATAAAAGCGCTAATTCTGTCTCCTTACACCAGGAAATGGAAGCTTGAAAGGAAAACCAACTTGTGTTATAATGATAGGCTTTTAAATAAGTATCATGGGTGATATTTAGCACCAAACAATGAGGTGTTGAAGATCTTATTGTGCTTTTTTTTTTTTTTTTAAATCCCTGTTCATAATGTGATACCAGACTCAGCAGAATTTGGGGACTTTTAAACAGATTTGGAAAGTGACTCTGAGCCAAGGTGCCTGGCACTTCACAGAGTAAATTATCAAGGTAATAAGAGGCTGGAACTTCCGTCCGGGGAAATGGTTAATTGCTTTGCCCTCTAGGTACTGTGTTGGTCCTGTGCTTATGGTAGTGTGTAGCATTCCAAGAGAGGGGCTATAAATTTCATGGCAGGGGGGACCTAGGACGGGGTGGGGTGGAGGTGGGCCAGCAGTTATTGATGCTGAGGCTAATTATCAATCATGGGAAATATGTATCCTTTTAGGCAGTGCTGTCTAACAGAACCCTATCATTTTGGCTTCTTCGTGTGTTTTCTACTCCCTTCCCCCAGTCACATGTACCCCTGTGTACCCATCATCAAAGCAGACACATGTGTGGGCCCATTCAACAAAGCTTTGGGCTGGTCTTTGATTTAGATGCAGGGTTCGTAGGCATGGGCATTATCAATCCAGGTCCTTTAAAAAGACGATGCCTGGCTTGAACAAACAAATTTCGTGAGAAAGTAGAGATGACTATATTGCTTTCACATCCCCTACAGCCCCACCCCACCCTGCCCTGGGACTCTTGCTGTTGTTACTGTTTCTTGAAATCTTGTCCTGGGCTTTGACTGGACAGAATGTACCAGTTATGCTGGCCCCGTTCTTAGGAGCTGACAGACAAAGGCTGGGAGCATTCACATGACTTAGGCAGCTGGGGGTGTTACCTGGTGGGTGGGGTGGCGGAGAGACAGGTGGGTTCTTTCACACGCCATACATTTGTGAAGGCGTTTTGTGCTTGGGAGCTGTATGTGTCTGCACCTTGCAAGCTGTTGGATGCCTCTGCGTAAACAGAGGCCAATTCCCCAGCCCAAGGCTCTGTTCAAGTGCTGCCTTGGGGAGTGTTTCCTTTGCAGACAGACTTGTCATCTAGACTCCCTTCAGCATGCCCTCTCTGGCAGGGAGGTGTGCACATTGCAAGGGCTGTTTTGACAGGACTGGTACCAGTAGCTGGGGAGGCAGGAGGTGCCTGCAGGTGAGGGATTGAGTCAAGGTTGGTCAGCTGTGGGCTGGGCTGGCAGCTGGCTCCAGAGTCCAGGGGTCATCACAGAGGTGGGTCAGAAGGCCCCACTAGGAGTGAGAGTGTGAACTCTGCTCCAGGGCCCAGGCCATGTGCTGTTGGCCTTGTTGACACTGTCTGTGGGGTGGGAGGTGATTGCGGGCAGGCTGGTGAGCTGCAGGCGAGCCTGGTCTGATTCCGGCAAGGGTGGAGACACCAGAACAGCGTTTCCCAAAGTCATGTTCCACTGAACCTCGATTCCATGGAACCTAAAAAGGATGAAAGGGTTCTGGGATTATATAAATTAAGGAAACACTGAGTTACAGAAAGAGAAATGGGTCTTTTCACTGAAAAACTTCTCAAACTTACAATTTGCCAAGGAGTGTAGTACCTGTAGGCAGGGATTAGCGTAGATAATGTTTCCCTAACCTGTTTGACTATGGGACCGTTTTGGGGTGTAGCATCTCTTGGGGTAAGGGTCCCATAGAACATACTTTGGGAAACACTGCCTATGCTTCCCTTGCATACTGAGTTTATGTGGCCAGGCTGGGTGCTTGGATCCTGGTTCCAGGATGGTGGATTTGAATCCAGCTATTGGTGGGGCTACTCGATGGTACTTCTTATAATACTGGTCAATGAATACTGAACTCTTGATATTAAAACTAGACTAAGAATTTTAAGCTGCTTCGCTCAGAATTGTGCAAGTAATTTAAGGTAATGAAGTAGGAGAAGTAGCTAAGAGGTAGATGGCTGCCTGTAGTAGTGGGGAATGCCAATGGTAAATGACCTCAGACTTGAACAACAGGGAGGGCAGGACCAGTGAGAAGAATCATCTGCAAGGAGTGTGAGGTAACATCGCAGGGCTGAGCGAGAGGGAGCAATACGCTGTGGTAGTAATCGATTGGGTTCTAGATTTGGATAGACCTCATTCAAATCCTGGCTCATCTATTCATTGGATGTGTAACCCAGGCAAGTTTCTTAACCATTCTGAGCCTTAGTTTTCACATATGTAAAATGGGGTCAATAATAGTACCTACCTCTCAGGGTATTTGTGAGGAATAAATGAGACAATGCCTGTCAATCACTTAGCACATGACCTGCCAAAATCAGGAGCTCAATGAGTGTCTTTCTAAAAAGTTCTGATGCAGGAACAAATATATGTCAGCTGACAGAAGGGACCAGGGAATGGATGTACACAGAAGGCAGGTAGACAGGGGCAGGGGGCGTGAATGGATGGATGGAGTTACCTTGGTGCCTTCAGGATGGCTGAGTTGAGAGAAGAAAAGAGGCATAACATAGAATTAGTTTTCTGCAACTTGGACCAACTTGGCTTCAATTTGGCTTTGCTACCCGCAGTCAGTGTACCTGTGTGTGTGTGGGGGGGGGGGGGGGGAGGGGACCACTAACATGCGCAGGAGGCTCTAACCTATGCCATTTAGAGTCTAGAATCCCTGCAGGTGCAGGCTGGGGAAGGGATCTCTGCCACTAGAAGCCTGGCATCAGCTCATCAAAGGGAAAGAAAAGGTCACTGGCATTTGGGATGGCTGGGACCCAGTGAACCAAGCAATGAGGTCACCAATTCACCCTCTGGCTGTGGAGTCCCATCTCAAGAGGTGATTCATATCCTAATGGAAGGGAGGAGCCAAAATAATGAGCAGCTGTTTCTCCTGCTCTCTGTGTATGGTGCTGCCTCCAGGCCACGCACAGGCAATTTGAGGAAATGATCTTAGGGTTAAGGTGAGTCTTGAATGTGGTGAAGTAGTTTGTACCACGTGAAGGGAAATGGGGTGCAGCTGGCTTGTGAGTTATTAAGGCCACACCTGGCCAGTTTCAAAGAACATCCTCCTTGATGTGCAAAGGCTTCCCAACCAGTCCCTGCCTGGTTCTGTGAGGGGTGGTAGGTGAGGTGAGGACCCTGGCAGGCTGTTTAGTATGGTCTTCAGAATGGCCTGTGCTGCAGACCCTGAATAGGGCTCTTTTTGGGTGTGGCTGTGCACTTGGGTGGTGTTTAAATCACACCGGATGGAAATAGCACCAATAGCCAACTTACTACGTCATGAGCCTTTCCACATGCTAACTCGCTGGGTCCTCACAACCCTAGGTGGTAAGTTTTCTCATTAGCCCTATTTTGCAAATGGGGAAACTGAGCCAAGGACAGGTTGAGCAGCTTGCTAGAGGTCCTATTAGTAGTAAGAACCAGCATTTGAACCCAGGCAGTATTTGAACCCTGAATGTAGGTGCTGAACCACTGTGTCATCACGGGATTTAGCAGAAATGGACTCAGTCGTGGGCTAGGTGAGATACATAGGAAGAAGTAGGAGCTCCTCTGAGCTCTGGGAGGCAGGGCTGGATAGGTGGCTGGCTCAGGAACAAGCTCACACCAGAATCAGATATCGGAAGTACAAATGTCTTGCAGACAAAAGCGAAGCACCACAGAGGCAGCTCAGATCTGTTTTACTGAGCAAGTTGCTTGTGGTCTTTGCAGGGTTTACTGCCCCAGCTCCACGTGTGATATCCGGGTGGTGGGGGTGGGCTTATCTCCTGGCCCTGCGATGCTTCAGGGGCAAGAGGATTCTGATTCCCGGGAAGAAGGAAAAGAGCACAGGCCTCAGAGCTCCATAGGCTGGGACTGAAATCCAGTCCCAAATCGCAGTAACGGTGTGACTTTCGGAAAGTTATTTAACCTCTCTGAGTCTCAGTTTCATGATCTGTCAAATAGGGGTAATAATATGTACCTCCATAGCCTTGTTATGAGGATTCAGTGAGATGATCACTGTACATCATACAGTGCGTGGGCCATGGTAGGTGCTTGCCTGGTCAGTGTGGGTTCATTGGCAGGCTTGCCTTCTTCTCCCTCTTTCCTGGAAAAATGTATGATTTTCTAGGGTGAATAAAAAAAGAGCAAGGGAAAGGTACTACAGCTGTAGGGCCCGCAGCCCTCCTCAAATGCCCGTAGCAAAGGAGAAAGCTATTTCTGATTCTAGTTGTGCTTGGAGACAACAAGGGTGCAAAGAGAAGCCCTGTGCCCTGCCTGGCTGCTTCTCAGGGGTCATACTCACCATGACACCGATTCTGACCTGGGAACTGACACCAGAGACCGCACACACAAGCAGGGTGGGGCTGTGGTGGGCTCAAAAGGACATCTGGGAATCTGGGCCGGGAGCTGCACCTTTGAGAGGGGTGAGACAAGAGGAGGTAGCCCTAAGGCCCTGACCTGAGAGGGAGGGTAGGATGGTGACTTCCCCCTGCCAGGAAGGCCAGCCTATCTCAGGAGACAGCCACAGTGGGATCCTAGGTTCAGCTCACAGCCACTCTCTCGCTTCTCTTGCTCTTCCTGGGAAAAGCAAACCAGGTGGGTTGCCCCATTGGCTGCTCAACCTGCCCTCTTAGCCACCGGGAAAGGAAATGGCTAGAGAGAGAAGGCAAGTGGAGTGCATTCATTCATTTATTCAACTAGTCTTTATTGAGTATGTATTTCCTCCACATGTTTCCCAGGCCATAGGCTACTTATGCAGGCCTCACTTTATTTATTTATTTATTTATTTATTTATTTATTTATTTATTTATTTATTATTTCATCCTCACCTGAGGATATTTTTCCATTGATTTTTAGAGTGAGAAGAAGAGAGAAGGAAAGACAGAGAGAAATATCGATGTAAGAGAAACACTTGGATTGGTTGCCTTCTGCATGAGCCCCGACGAGGGCCCGGGCCAGGGAGGTGCCTACAACTGAGGTATGTGCCCTTGACCGGGATCAAACCCAGGACCCTTCGGTCCACAGGCTGATGCTCTATCCACTGAGTCAAACCGGCTAGGGCCAGGCCTCACTTTACCAACAGCACACTTACTAGCAGTGTGACCCTAGTCAAGTCACTTAACTTCTCCGGACATCAGTTTCTTGTATAATAGATAAGAAGTTACCTACCTGGCATACAGCAGGCATTCAATGAATATTGTTTCTCTTTCTTCCCTACCTTGTCCTCCTTTCCAAATGTTTGCTGAGAGAAGGAGGATCGGAGGCTGCCAGCACTCATTTGCATGTGATTTTATGTAAATGTGGAGTGTCTTTTAAGCTGGGGAGGTGAAAAGCAGCCAGAGGCCCAGTTTTGTCTTCACTTGCTCTGCTAATCATTCCTGTTTCGGTTATCTATTGCTGCATAATGAATTGTTCCCCCAAATAGTGGCTGAAAACGAACAATAATCATTTTATTGTTAACTCTGATGGTTTTGCAGATTAATTGGATGGGTAGGTGGTTCTCACTAAGGATCCCTTGGGCAATTGCAGTCAGATGGTAGCTGGAGTTAGAGTCATTTCAAAGGCTTCCTCACTTGCAGGACTGGCATTGATGCTGGCCTTTGTCTGGGATCTCTGCAGGGGCTGTCACCCGGGCACCTACATGTTGCCTCTCCATGTGGTCTGGGCTTCCTCACAGCATGGCAGCTGTTGCAAGAATGAGAGTTCCCAGAGAGCCAGGTGGAAGCAAAAATATTACTGCTGCTATAGTCACAAGTCTGCCTAGTTTCAAGTGGAGGAGATGTAGACTGTATCTCTTAATGGGAAAATCACCAGGGTCACATTCAGAACACGCGGGATGAGGGCTCTTGTTGCAGCCACCTTAGAAAATACCATCTGCCACACCGCCCAGCTAGGAATAGCTTCCCAAAGGCAGGCTTGTGGCTTGACTCCCAGGGCTGAAACGGCTAATGCACGGAGAAGACTAGGTTCCTTGATGAAAGGCTTTGGGTGTGAGGTTGGGGGTGGGGGAAGGATTCAGACACTGCCAAGATAGTTCTTGAAACGTTGGGATTCCAGAATTGGATCAGATTATCCCAGAAGGCAATAGGGCAGAAACATGGAGAAAGGGAAGAACAGCATAGCCTGGTGCTGTGGGAATTTATTAGGTTTAGGAAAGAGCAACTAGTCTTTCTCTGGTGTTCTCCACTTCTTGCAGGAGACCTACTGACGCTCCTTGAGGCGGGTCCTGGGAACTCAAAGGATGGGGAGCTACACTGGGGTCAGAGGTTGGTGGCACTGACACTGGCATCAGGTGGGGGTAGCTTCAGCCTTTTTCCCAACATCCCAATTCCACCCCAAAGTGGGTGGGCATTTCTATCAAGAGATGATAGGCTGGTCTCTTCTCTGATATGCCTGGGATAGGCCCATGTCCGGTATAAACAGAAATCACCACACATGTCTACCATTCAACCCGTTCCTAAAGACTTAATAAATATGAGAGTGAGTTTGGAATTAGTCTTTAAAAAAAGAATTCTCGGGGCAGAGACAGAATAAAATATACGGAGCTCTACACGATCATTCCCCATGGAAAATAAAAGAGGGAGTTCTCCCTGTTCCACCCCGTGTGAATGAGACAGAGATTAATCTATTGAAGTCAAATGTATAAATTATACATGGACAGGAACTGGCCCGGGCATAAGGTGTCTGATAGTGTGCTGATGGAAATGAAAATGAGGCTTGAAAGATCAATTCTGTTTTTAAATCAGCTCCAGTCCTGCTCATACCCCTGGGCCTGCCTGGCAGAAACAACCTGACTTATCAAATTAGAAAACACCCCATTCCCAAACCTTTGGAACATGCACCTTCAAAGTAATTGCTAATGTTTTGGATGAGATTTCTGTGCGTCACCAGGAATAATAAAAAGGCAATAAAAGTTTGAAGGCCCATATTTTCGCTGCCTGATGCCAGATGTAAATCAAACCCATCTCTTCAAAGAGGAAGTTTTATGATGTGGGCTGTTATCTGCCAAGGGGAGAGGGTGGGTCTAAGTCTGGGACAAGTGTCACTTGCAGTCCAGCCATTCCTGTGTGACTCTCTCATTTAACCACCATGGGCTTACTGCTCTTCCATTCATCTATCCACTTATAAATTCACCTATCCGTTCAATTAACTTTGTGATACTATGTGCCAGACACTATGCTACATACATATTTGGTGTTCACTAAATATAATTAGTACAAAGATGAATATAGCAGTTCCCTGTTTTCAAGAAATTCCAGATCAAAGATACATACACAGGTAGCTTGCAATACCACCTTGTTCGTGTTAAACCAAGGTGCTGTGATCACAGGGTTTGTAGAGGAGCAGGTTTATAAAGGAATAAAGATTGTGTTGCCTGACAAAGAGGATTACTCCTACTAATGATCATCTGGCCAATGTGTCCTCTGAGAGTCTTTAAGATGACCTCTGCTGAAAGAGTAGAAGAGGAACGAAGCTTAGGTTGCAGCCAGAGCTGCTTAGGTGAGATAAAACAGAACCCGACCATGTATGTTGTAGGTGGACCAGTGAGACAGCGATGGTCGATGGTCGATGCAGCTCCTAAGTTCAGAGACTTCCCCTGTTACCTCCAGGACCTTGCAGGGGGCTGGATCAAAGAAGGTGCTCTCTATAGTTTTCTTTAACAAACAGATAAAGAAATGCTCCATTGCCTGGCGTTATTTCAGGATCGAGCGGACCCTGCCCTGTTTGTACAAGCAAGGCGCACACTTACCTAACAACCTGGTGCGGGGAAAGATATGGCCCTTCCCGGTCTGATGCTGTTACTTGTATCCTTTTGAACTGATGGCTCACTTCCTTTTTAAAACAATGCTATCCAGGGTAGACTATACATGCAGCAAAGTACATAAATCTTAATCAAACATCCCAGTGAATTTTTCCATATGTCCACACCCATGTAACCATCAGCAGATCAAGATCTAGAACATTACCTGCTCCAGGCCAGGCTCCTCCGTGTGCCCTTTGCAGCCCTGCAGGGGAAACCACTGCTCTGATGGCGCTGCAAACACTTTCTGTAGAGTCTACCTCCACCTTCCCATATGTGTGAAAAGTTTTCAAAGGTAAATTCATCTTCATTTTAGTAAAAAATATTTTTATTGATTTCAGAGAGGAAGAGAGAGAGAGAGAGAGAGAGAGAGAGAGAGAGAGAGAGAGAGAAACATCAATGATGAGAGAAAATCATTGATTGGCTGCCTCCTGCACACCCTACTGGGGATTGAGCCCGTAACCTTGGCATGTGCCCCTGAGTGGAATAGAACCCGGGAACCTTCAGTCCGCAGGCTGATACTCTATCCACTGAGCCAAACCAACTAGAGCATAAAAAAATTTAACAGATTGATTTTATTCCTCCCAACATTAGAAAACATAGAATCACTAAATGTCAGCTCAGGCTGGGGTTTTGCCCATCTAGGTCTTCCTTTTCAGGAGGTAGGACTTCTTTTCAACATCAATTTATTCCACAGACCCCAGAGAAGACTTGCTCCTTCTTAGCGTCTTTTGATTAAGGAAATAATGACCAGTGGTTCCCAGGACTGGGTAGAGGGGAAATAATGGGGAATTAGTGTTTAATGGGTACAGGGTTCCAGTTTGGGAAGGTGAAAAAGTGAATGTGGATGTCAGTTTCACGGTACATTTTATGTTATGCTTATTTACCACCAAAAAATGAAAAAAGATAAAGTGTCACTTAAAAAAAAGAAAATAATAACAAAAATTCCTGTGAACTCAGTGACTGTTTTAGAGTAAAGTTTTATTTTGTTAATAGATTCTATGTTCATTTGGAAAACATATAGTTCATGTGAGCATGAGAGCTATTCTCTTCCCAACAAACAGACTGCTTTACGGCACATGCAAAGATTCCTAAACCTTAGCAATGCCTGCAAGACCCCTGCCTCTTCCCAATGTCTGTGACCCACCGTTGAGATGAACTATTCATTCCAGCACCCTTAGTTGAAGACACTGAAGCTCAGAGAGGGGAGTGTCTTGTCCAGGGTCAGAGAGCCGGTCTGTAACAGCCAGGATAAGACTCTGGGCTCAGATGCCGCTAGCAGGTGCTCCTGTCTCGGCACCACCTCTGTTCCGCGCTGGCTGAAGACCACACGCGCTATTCTGAGCCTCAGTCTTCTGTTTCCTGCAAGTACTTAGCCAGATGTGATTCTCAGCTTGGAGACTCCTCCCTCGCCTGTCCCATCGAGGCAGGAAGTAGGATGTACGGCCAAGAGATGGGCCTCCCAATTCCTTTGTAATTTGACCCTGGAGCTCAGTGGGGCGGTGGGGGCTGCTACCGGCTCATTCTTATCATCAAGGCTGTGTTATCGCTCCTGTGAACCAGGGCAGATGCACCTGGAGGCACGCTGTTCAAAGGCGAAGGCTGAGAGTCGAGTTTCAGGCCAGAGGTGCTCTCAGAGGCGGGAGTGGGTGCCTTGGCTATTTTGGCGAGAGCTGACAGTAAGGACTGCTTCTCTCGCACAAGCTGTGCATTTTGTATTGTGGGCTGTCCTGCCTCCGCTTTCCCTTTCCCAGGCTTGGTGGATGCTGCTGCTCCCCAACCCCCTCCCTGATGCTGCTAACGACATCCAATTAATTCGGGATAATTTGGTTCATTATAAGCCCTTAGACTGGAACAGCGTTTTCTCTGAGTGCAGAGCAGCCTTCCTGGATTTCCTCAAAGGGACAAGGCTCTGAGTGTAAAAGGGGAGAGAGGGCAGAATCCTGCTTATCTGCCCAGTTGGGTACCAAGGAGCTGGTGAGTGCTTGAGACAGGCTGGGCTGTGCTCACTCCAGCAAAACCCACCCTTCCTGGTGCCCCCACAGTCCTAGTTAAAAATGTGATGGCAATGGGGACGTGGCAAGACACCCCAGCAGGAACATCGGGCCACCCGTGGGGCCTACCAATAGGCGCCATCCTTGTGGGGCTAGAGATGTCAGTTCTGTGCCCAGTGGGCCCATTTATTATTATTATTTATTGATTTGTTGTTGTTGTTAATCCTCACCCAAGGATATTTTTTCCATTTATTTTTAGAGAGGGTAGAAGGAAGGGAGAGAGAGAGAGAGAGAGAGAGAGAGAGAGAGAGAGAGAGAAACATCAATGTGAGAGAGATACATTTGATCTGCTGCCTCCTGATCACCTCCTACTGGAGATCAAGCCCACAATCCGGGCTTATGCCCTGACTGGGAATTGAACCAGCAACCTTTTGGTGTATGGGATGATGATGCTCAACCAACTGAGCCACACCAGCCACTGCAAGTGGGCCCATCTTGATGACTGTGGGAGTTCCTGCAGGGGCCTGGGGGAAAGGAAGGCCCTAGCTGTGGCCAAGACCCAGCAGGGCAGATGGTGGGGTCCACTTTATAAAGAGCTTGGTTTTCAGTGGAGAAGAAACGCTTAGGAAAGCCAGGACCTGGCCAAATAGGGTTCGCTCATGAAGGAGTGCTGGGCCACGGGAGCAGGCTGGGGCAAAGGACTAGGAAGAATTTCAAAATCGGACAGCTGGGACTAGACTCATAGCCATGCCTTATCCCTGCTGTGACTATGGCTTCCTTGAGCTTTATTGTCTTTGGTGAAGAGCAAGATAATGATACCTCCTTCTTTGGATTGTGAGAACAAAATGGGGTGTCAGGAGGTCTCCAATATGATGGTTAAGGGAGGAGGCTCAGCAGCCAGACAGCCTGGGTTACAGTCCTTGCTTCACCCCTGTGCCACCTTGGGCAAGTCACTTCATCTCTCAGTTCAAGCTTCAGTTTCCTTAGTTGCGAAATGGAAGTAACAATAGTGTCTGCCTCCTAGGAGTGTTGCGAGGATTAAATGAGCACTTACTAGTAGAAGAGCCCTGGCCAGTGTGGCTCAGTTGGTTGGGTGTTGTCCAGTGCACCGGGAGGTTGCTGGTTTGATTTCTGGTGAAGGCACATGTTGGATTGCAGGCCCATCCTCAGTAGGGGGCATTCAGGAGGCAGATCGATGTTTCTCTCTCTCTCTCCCTCTCCCTTTCTCTCTCTCTAAAAAATCAATAAACTAAAAAAGGAGGAGGGGGAGGCGGGGGAGGCAGAGGAAGAGGAGGAGGAAGAGGAGGAGGAGGAGGAGGAGGAGAGTGCTGGCACACAGGAGGTGCACAGGGCATGTAAACTATTATCACTTTTATTAGTGATGTGTGTAGCATGCCCAGCACCCTGCTTGGAACAAACATCATGAAGACTCTGATGTTTATCCCATCCCCACCCCAAGAGGAAATGAGCTGCCCCTTCAGTACCACTACAAGGATGTAGACCTCCATACGACCCTTGAACTTGTGAGCATTGGCGGTTATTTTCTTCTCGGGAGTGGGGACTGTGAGGACTGAGGCATTCTTGTGTCTCCACACCTCTCCTAGCACCTGGGCCGTGGGAGACACACAGGGAGGGCCTGCCGGGTGGGCGTGGGGGCCATGTTATCCGGATGTGGGGGAGGACATATGTCCAGATGAGCGAGAAGGTGCCTGTGTTGGTGAATGGCTGCCCTATGAGCTGGGAGCAGCAGGGCTCATGCCCATCGAGGGCCCAGGCCTGCCTATTTCTGAGACACTGGATTCTCCCCAAATCCTTAGGACATGCAGAGGAAAGAATTGGGATGGAACAGAGAGGGAAATTATGCAACTATCCCCCTGACCCTGCTCATCTTCCAACCCTCCACCCAATCCCCCACCCTTAGCTAATCACCAAATCTGCAACATTAAAATCTCCAGAGGAGCTGTTACAAACATGGAATGCCCGGGCCTCATCCCAGACCAATTAAATCCGAACTCCCTGGGGATGGGACCCAGGCGTACATATTTTCTTGTCAAATCCTCAGTGTGTCACCAAGGTTAAAAATATCAGATCGGGTAAGGAAAGACACTGCTTCAGAGTCTCAGGAACTGCAGGATTGAATGATGTGTCTCAGTAGCCCATCGATCCAGGTTTCCAGCATTGCTGTCTTAGAGGGGGATGCAGGGAGTTACCGATGTTTACTGGGTATCCTCTACCACAAAGCCCCTGGCTGGGTGTTGAAGGGAATATGCCAATAACCCACAGCAAAGACCACAATAACAACATTTATGACGTGCCTCTTGTGTGTCTGGCACTTTCAGACATTTGCTGACCCTCACAAAAATCCACAAATTGTTTGCCCCCATTTTCGAGATGGAAGGATTAGCGATGCTATCATCACCCTGCTCAATTTCACCCTCATCCGCCCAAGATTGCTTATTACACACATCTGTGAGTTTGGGATTTTTTTCTGGTCAAGGGACCTGAGCTTGTTTTTCCTTCTTTTTAAATTGATGAAAGAGAGAGAGAGAGAGAGAGAGAGAGAGAGAGAGAGAGAGAGAGAGAGAGGCATTGGGTTGGTTGCCTCCTGCCTGTGCCATGTATATGCCCTGACGGGGAATCGAACCTGTCACCTTCTGGTGTATGGGGTGATGCTCCAACCAACTGAACCACACTGGCCAGGGCGCATGCAGGAGGCACCCACTCACAGAATAAGCTGAAAACATCTTCAACCAGTGATGGATGGAGTGTTGGTGGATAGCACCCCAGTTTCCACACCTCTTGGCTGGGTTTAGCTCTGAGATGTATGCTACACCAATGATTCAAACTTTGTTACATATAAGATCACCTGGGAAATATAAAAAAAAAATTTTTTATGGCCAGGCACATCCCAGACCAATTAAATCTGAATCTTAAAGCTCTCAGGTAATTGCAATTTTCAACCAAGTTGTGAAGCTACAGTCTACATCGACGACCAGAGTCTCCCAGAAGGATTGGACTCTAGTTACCCGGTGTGGTTACTTGCTTGATAATGCGCCCTCCTCGGGGTTCCTTCCTTTCCCTGTCTCACTTCCCCATTTGCCTCCCAGAACTTTCTGGGGTCACTTCCCAAAACATTTCGATATTGAATCCTGGTTTTAGAGTCTGCTTCTGTGGGAATCAAAGGGAGCTGAGATCTGGAAAGATTAGGCATCTTGCCAAAAGCCTCACAGCCAGGACTCGGTAGAGCCAACATGTGAAGTCCTGTTCTCCATAGACTTTGTGGTACGATGGAAGAAACAGGTATTCAGAAAACTATAATATAAGACAAAGAGAAATGAAAGGTCAAATAGATCTTCAAACAAATGCTAGAGGAACATTTAAAAAAACAAAGAAACAATAACAAAACAAAAAAACCCCAACAACCCAGCCCTGCGACTAAATGTAATGGGGAGTCAGGAACGGCTGCATGAGTTGGAATCGGTTATGCTGGCGAGAGGGATTTCCCTCCTGGAGATGTGGGGCAAGGTCATTGCCAGTGTTGGACCAGCAAGAGCAGAGGCCCAGGGACAGAGTCCAGGGCAGATTTGGATGAGTGAGTGGTCAGCGGGGATGTGATGTGAGCTGAGGGCTAGAGGACCTGGATGGTAGGCTGAGATGGTCCCTGGAGATCAGGAAGTTCATTGTCTTCCACGTCCTTCCTTAACCTCCCACGATGGATCTCTTTTTAAGGCATGGTAGGGCAAGGGTCTTCTCCTCTCTGTAATCTTTTACCCAGTCTGTGAGGCAAGGGGCCAACCCAAAGTCATATCACCGGACACAGGTGGAAAGGGCAAAAAGAGGTCCGCTGATGTCAAGTCCTGATGGTGAACCTGGGCAGCTTATTGAAGGAGAGCCATCCCACAAGGACAAAGTGCCAGGGGCTGGTGGCCTCCCCATCACCACCCACCTCTCTGCTGCTCACAGCATGAGCTTCTCTTGGTCCAAAGGGCTAAGTCTGCGCCTGTTCCAAGGCTTTGTCTCTGCTGTTCCCCCTGCCTTGAGAACTCTTTTCTCAGATCTCAGACGGCTCCCTTTTTCCCATTGCTCAGAATTCAGCCCAAACACCACTTCCTGGGAGAGGCCCTCCTGGGCTACCTTCCTCCGCCTCTTTCCCCTCCTCACTAGTCTCTCTCGCAGTCCCTCATTTTATTTTCTTTATCGCGCAGAACATATTTGAAATTCATCTTAGGTCTATTTCTCTTTTCTTCCTATCCTGTCAGTCTCCCCTTCTGGGCTGCATGGGAGCAGGTAGGTTCATCTCTGTCATGTGTGTGTGTCCCCTGAGCTCCCAGATCAATGAATGACCGAATGGGACAGGTCCTGGGGGTCATGCAGTAGGGCCTGGTGACTGGAATGGGTCCCGGTGAATCCTGGGGGTGGGAGGAAGGGCGAGCTTTCTTTGCTCTTCCACACTGCATATGTGGTGATGAGCTGTGCTCAAGTGGCCAGGCTGGCCTAAATGAGCAGTTCCTAGCAGTGACCAATCAATACTGATAGAGGAGCTAAATCAGGTTAAGACCCATCTCTCCTCGGTTGGTGTCATGCCATAAATGGCTTCCCAGCAGCCCAAGGTCAAGGGTGCAACTTTCACCCCACTCCTATCCCCCACTACCAACAGGGAGCCCCTCCCTGCTGCCCAGGAAGCATGCGTGTGTGCTCTGGGCTGTTGCTCTTCTGCTGCCTTGCCTCCCTTTCATCCATGCATTAGAATGCCCTTTCCTTCTGCATTTTATTTCTGTGCCCAAGGTCTGAGGTGGTCACACACACGCTGACATTTAAAGAGCCAGCTGAGAAATCAATCAGTGTGGTCTGTCCTTCAGCGCCTCAGGAACCTGTGCGGCTGAGCCAGGCCTCATCTGGCTCACACCCCATTGATTTGTAATGGTATCTGTGAGCTGGTGACATTATGTGGAGAACCCTCTTTGAGAAAATGGGAAGCAGTATTGCAAAGTAGTCAGGAGCCTCAGGAGCCAGACTGCTTAGACTTCAATCATAGTCTCTGTCATTTGCTGGCCATGTGACCTGAACCACTTGCTCAACCTCTGGAGTATCTGCCCTATAGGACTGTAATGATGACAGAATGAGTTAATAAATGTAAAGCAGGAGAATGACACCTACAACATAGTGATATATATCCCCTATATAATAAAAGCCTAATATGCTAAGTGTCTGGTCATTCGGTTGGCCATTCAGCCAATCAAAGTGTAATATGCTAATGATATACTAAGGCTGCTCAACCACTTGCTATGATGAGCACTGACCACCAGGGGGCAGATGCTCTGACCAGTAGGTTACTTGCTGCTGGGGTCCAGCCAATTGGGACTGAGCAAGATGGGCTGGACATGCCCTGGAGCCCTCCTGCGGTCCCTTCCCAGCTGGCCAGCCTCCTGCATCCTTCCACAGTCCCGATCGTACACCTGTGGGGTCCCTCGGCCTGGCCTGCGCCCTGTTGCTATCCAGGACCTCTCGGGGGATGTCAGAGAGACGGTTTCGGCCTGGTCCTGCAGGCCAGGCTGAGGGACCCCACTGGTGCACGAACTAATATATATATTAGAGGCCCGGTGCACAAAAATTTGTGCACTCGGGGGTGAGGGGGGTCCCTCAGCCCAGCCTGTGCCCTCTCGCAGTCTGAGACCCCTCTGGAGATAACGACCTGCTGGCTTAGGCCTGCTCCCCGGTGGCAGAGGGCAGGCCCAATCCCTAGATGCAGCCCCTGGTCAGGCTCAGAGCAGGGCCGACTGGGGAGTTGGGGCGCCGCCCCCTGTCATGCACAGAGCAGAGCGGATTGGGAGGTTGCAATGCCACCCTCAGTCATGCTCAGGGTAGGGCTGATTGGGGGGTTGGGGCACAGCCCCCTGTCACACTCAAGGCAGGGTCAATGGGGAGGTTGCGGCGCCACCCCCTGTCACGCACAGAGCAGGGCCAATCAGGGGGTTGGGGCGCTGCCCCCTGTCATGCACAGAGCAGGGCCCATCAGGGGGGTTGGGGCTCCGTACCCTGTCACGCACAGAGCAGGGCCAATCAGGGGGTTGGGGCACTGCCCCCTGTCACGCACAGAGCAGGGCCCATCAGGGGGGTGGCGCTCCATACCCTGTCACGCACAGAGCAGGGCCAATCAGGGGGTTGGGGAGCTCCCCCCTGTCACGCACAGAGCAGGGCCAATCAGGGGGTTGGGGAGCTCCCCCCTGTCATGCACAGAGCAGGGCGAATCAGGGGGTTGAGGAGCTCCCCCCTGTCACTCACAGAGTAGGGCCCATAGGGGAGTTGGGGCACCGCCCCCTGTCACACACAGAGCAGGGCTGATCAGGGGGTTGGGGCGCCGCCACTCTCACACTCAGGGCAGGACCCATGGGGAGGTTATGGCTCTACCCCGTCAAACACAGAGCAGGGCCGGTCAGGGGTTTGGGGTGCTGCCTCCTGTCACACACAGAGCAGGGCCGATCAGGGGGTTGGGGCGCCGCACCCTGTCACACACAGAGCCACAGTGCGATCATGGGGTTGGGGAGCTCCCCCTATCAGGCACAGAGCAGGGCTGATCAGGGGGTTGGGGTGCCTTCCCCTGTCACGAACAGAGCAGGGCGGATAGGGAGGTTGTGGCCCCGCCCCCTGTCACACACAGAGCTGTAGGGTGATCAGGGGGTTTGGGCGCTACCCCCTGTCACGCTGATCCCGGTGCCGGGAGGCATATTACCCTTTTACTATATAGGATAGAGGCCTGGTGCACGGTGGGGGCCGGCTGGTTTGCCCTGAAGGGTGTCCTGGATCAGGGTGGGGGTCCCCACTGGGGTGCCTGGCCAGTCTGGGTGAGGGGCTGAGGGCTGTTTTCAGGCTGGCGGGTGACTGAAGCTCCGAACCGCTCCTTTTTTTCTTTTTTCTTTTTTATTCTGGGCCAGCTTTAGCTTTGAGGCTTGGCTCCAGCTCTTAGGCCTCCGCTGCTGAAAGCAGGTTTCTGGCCTTTGTTTACCTTCTGTATTTGAAACAATGTTGCGATCCTGCTGGCTGAAGCCCGACGGACTAAAGCAGGTTTCTGGAGTTTTGTTTAGCTTCTATATTTGTAACATAGTTGCTTAGAGTTGCAGCTCAGAGGCCTGCAGTGGCAGGTGGGGAACGTTGGAGTCCTCCGCAACTGAAGCAAGCCAGCCTCATGTTAGTTTCAAGCTCCCTGGCTGCCGGCCACCATCTTGGCTGGCAGTTAATTTGCATATCGCCCTGATTAGCCAATGGGAAGGGTGGCGGTCGTATGCTAATTACCATGTTTCTCTTTTATTAGATAGGATATATACACACACAGTGAGGCCTTGACTTATGAGTGTCCCGACTAATGAGTTTTTTGAGATACCAGCTGTCTCTCGGCCGATTTTTTGCATTGAGTTGATAGAGTAATTTGAGTTAACGAGCTCCTTAAAGAGCTAGGTCTCGGAATGAATTAAATTTGTAAGTCAAGGCCCCACTGTGTGTGTGTGTGTGTGTGTGTGTGTGTGTGTATGTTATTGTCATTGTTTTTGGACTGGGGATAGAAACAGTACCCACTTCGTAAGATTGTTATGAGGACACAATGAAATAACTCAAGTAGAATCCACCTAGTGTGATGTAAACACTCAATAGATATCAGTTGTGCCCACAGCTTAAGGAGACACAACCTGTTGAATATAAGCCAATGATAAGGAGCCCCTGAATTAATGATAACCATTATGAGTAAAAAGGGGGCTTGATTTATGAATTAATATTCTACCTAACTTTTGGCAGGAAGATGGCCACCAAGAGAGCAAGGTAAGCCTGCTATGAGTTGCCTGGGAGTCAGGCAGTGGGCAACTGCTTTGTCCCAAGGAGCTTGTCCAGTCTGCCACGAGATGGAAAGCCATCTGGCCCAGGCAGGGTCACGGGTCCTCATGTGACTCCCAGAGCCTGCTTAGGGAGCTGTGAGAGGTAGAAATCCTCCCCCAAGTAGGACCCAGGCTCCCAGTTTCAAAGACAATGTCCTTTTTATATCCATCCAGTGCCTGGGCCAGGACCTGATCATATGCCTGTTTGGATTGAGGGCAAAGGGGAGAGAGGGCCAGGAGGGAGAGGATTAAGAATTACCCAAGTCCCAGAAACATGACCGGAAACAGACCTCAGGACTAGAGTGTGACAAAAGAAAAGTAGCTGGAGAAAAGCTGTGTCTGCAGGAGGGAGAAGGGAACCAGCCATAACTGGGCTGTGGGCTGTAAGTCTTACACACATTCACTATGCATGGAAACCCCTGGGAGGATGTAGCAGAAATGGTGTTTGAGTCACATGGCTTATAAATGGAGAAGGTGGGCTTTGAACCTACGTTTGTGGGTTCCAGAGCCTGTTTTTCCAACTGATGGTGCTGGTCAGTACCTCGGGGGAACACAGCCCAAACAGAAATCTCCCAAGACTTACTTGGCATTCTGCTAAGGGAGGGTTCATTGTGTTGGGAAGACCCCAATACTCAGGTTCCCAGAGAGGAGATTTCTGTGGTGGGTCAAGGTTAGTGTGCTGTGGTTTTGTGGGCAATGCCTCCAGATGCTCTGTGCCCTTGACTCTCATTCTGTGTTCATCTTCAGATTAAATTTAGTTCCCAGGCATCTTGTTAGCAGGAAGAGGTGTCCCAGATATAGACTTACTTGTTCCTGTTCCTGGCAAGGCCCACTTCCCATCATGACTGACAGGTTTTGGATAGTGCGGGATAAAGGAAAGAATATAGATTTCAGAGTCCAACTGGCTCCACTCATTAGCCTGCAAGTTCCTTAACCTCTGTAAGCTTCCGTTGCCTTCCTTATCTGTAAAATGGGGGTTAATAAAATCTACCCTGAGGGAGCTATTGTAAAACAAACCAACACCTAACTCAGTACCTGCCTTGCTGTAGGGGCAGATATTTTTGAAACACATTAACATCCTGGTTTGTCAAGCAGTCTTTTGTGAGTTGGTCTTGCAACCATGGGTAGCAATGAAGTCAAGGTGAGAATTCCATTGAATTCTAGAGATCCAGATTCTAAGATGCTGGCCCTTGGAAATACCCTGAGAGAAGCTTGGAGGGCGGGAGGTGGTCTTTGGAAGTTGGTGAGCACAGAGAAGTATATGAGAAGGAGAACTAAAGGCCTGAGAGAAGACCCCAGTAGACCAACCAATCCGAAGGCAAGGAGGCCTAGGTACTCAGGAACGATAGGGAAGCCACAGTCTGACCAGCCCAGCCTCACCAACCATCTGCACATCCATAACTCCGGGGTAGCTTTGTAAACACAGATTCCTGGGACCACCCTTGAAAATTCTCATTGAGTAGATCTGGGTTGAGGCCTATGAAATTGTATTTTTCAAACATTCTTCACTATAGAATAGTATTATAGTAAGATATATAATATAATATATATAAGTATAAAAAAAAATATATATATGCTTGAAATACTCTGAACAAATTCACAACAACTTCTAGCAATTGCTTACAGGGAGACTGAAGGTAAGGTACATGAAGGAGACCTCTGTTCATTTATACCCCTCTGTGGGATTGGAATTTTCCTTATCATGTATATGTATTAAAACTGTTACATTCATTAATATAATTTAAAATATGATTCATTGAGGTAAAATTTACATACCATGAAATTAGCCATTTAAAAGTGAACAATTCAGTATGGCATTTAGTACATTCACAATGTTGTGCAACCAACAACTCTATCTAGTTCCAAAACATTACCATTATGCCAAAATAAAGCTCCTTACCCACTAGGCAGTTTCTCCCCATTGCCTCCTCCTGCCAGTCTCTGGCAACCACCAGTCTTTGTTCTGTCTCTATAGATGTGTCTCTTCTGGATATTTAATTTCATTTTATATGATTTCATATCACTGGAATCATACAATATATATTTTGTGTCTGGCTTCTTTCACTTGGCATAATGTTTTTTTAAAAAAATATATTTTATTGATTTTTTACAGAGAGGAAGGGAGAGGGATAGAGAGTCAGAAACATCAATGAGAGAGAAACATCAATCAGTTGCCTCTTGCACACCCCCTACTGAGGATGTGCCCACAACCAAGGTACATGCCCTTGACCAGAATCGAACCTGGGATCCTTCAGTCCACAGGCCAACGCTCTATCCACCGAGCCAAACCAGTTGGGGCTGGCATAATGTTTTTGAGGTTCATCTATGTTGTGGCACACATCACTACTTCTTTCCTTGTTATAACCAAATAATATCCCATCATATGAATATACCACAATTTCTTTGTCCATTCATCTGTTGATGGACATCTGGCTATTGTGAATAGTGCTGCTATGAACATGCATGTACATATAATTGTTTGAGTATCTGTTTTCAATTATTTTGAATTATCATATAGTAATTCTATGTTTAACACACACACACACACACACACACACACACACACACGTATTGATTTCAGAGAGGAAGGGAAAGGGAGAGAGAGTTAGAAATATCAATGATGAGAATCATCGATTGGCTGCCTCTTATACATCTCCTAATGGGGATCGAGCCTGCATCCTGGGCATGTGCCCTGACTGGGAATAGAATGGTGACCTCCTGGTTTATGGTCAATGCTCAACCACTGAACCACACTGGCCGGGCTATGTTTAACTTTTTGAGGAACCACCAAACTGTTTTCCACAGCAGCTGAAACTTTTACATCCCAAGTAATACAATTTTAAAGGTTCCAAAGATATTGGGTACAAAAGAAGGAAAAAAATATTCTCTTAAACTACTGTTTTCTAAGTTGAAAATTTTAAATTATTTACTTAATCTAAGTAGACTTTTGGTACACAGCCTGATTGGAACCCCTGTTCCACAGTTAGCACAGAGAGTGGGGGCTGGCTCCCCACCCTCCTCCTGCCCATGTCTTATTTGTCCTCCGTACACACAGTCACTTGTAACTTATCATTATTGATTTTGAATGGAAGTTTGCAACTGCTCCATTCTTCCTTTTTTATTGAAAGGCTGCCCATGTACAGCCGTAGCTGCTGTTATCTGTGTTGTTTGACTAGCTGCCATGTTACTGGCTACACTTCCCATGGAATAAACCCCCCAAGTGTGGATGGTAAATGAGAAAAGCTGGCACAAAAGTAAGAAGGCAGGCAGTGTTCCACTGACACCCCTCAGGAAGTGATCAACTTGGTCCCATGTGCCGTACTCTATGTGCCCAAGCTCCAGGGCCATTCATGCACTGGGAAATAACCACTCATCCTTCTCTCCTCCCTCCCTCCCTCCATTCCTCCCTCCCTCCCTCCCTCCCCACATTCTTTCCTTCCTCCTTCTTTTTTTCATTCAACAAACATACTGGGAACAAAGCACCTAATCAGATACTGTTCTAGGCATTTTTATATGAGCTGTGTTGTGTAAGACTCATAATGTGAAGTTAGTATTATTCTCAGTTCAAAATGAGGAACTGGAGATTAGAAAAATTAAAGAAAGTTTTCCAAAGTCACAGAACTAGTAGGTAGTGGAATCAGGACTTGAAGCTGGGCCTAGATTATTTAGAATTCCCTTTCTCTTCCTCGACTTTCCTCCCCTTTTTCCTCTGTCTCCCTTCCTTCTGCACGTATTTCCATCACACTCCGTGTGCCAGGCACCCAACACAGACACTAAGGATGCCATAGTGAATAAGATGGGCAGGTGCAAACTCTTTCCCATTCTCTTTCACGGAGCCCTGTGATCCCTGGGCATCATCTCAAACCTACTCAATTTCTTCTTAAATGTTCTCTCTCACATAATGAACAAATGTAGCAGATCAAAGAGCTGTGATGTTGAAGATGAATTAAATTCAGGGCCTGGGTTTATTCCTCCTTTGATCAAGCCCCAAAAGCTCATGGTTCAAAGATGTGATTAATAAATCTGATCACACCCTCCCCTGCTCCAAAACCTCTGGTGCTCCAGGACCTACAGACATTTCTGTGACATGAGAAATGGTAAAGATCCAGGTCCAGCTGATAAGCTGAACCACATGGAAAGGCCGGGGAGAGCCTTTTAAGAAGTGCTTTTCTGTGCGTAACGTGAAATTCATGGATGGAGTGGCGTCAGGCCGCGGAGGCATTTCTTCAAACTGAGAAGCACGGTGAAGTCTTCAAGGCTGAAAAATCACCTCTTCAGAGGAAAGCACCCTCAAGACATGTGCACACCAGTTCATTTGTGTATAGCGCCCATCCGCATACTCAGGTAAGTTTGTGCTTATATTATGCAAGTAAACAAATACTGAGAGGTAGCAATGTTTATTTGAGTAGAAACATTTATTTTAAGAGCTTTATAAATCACACCAGGATTTCCTTTATAGCATCGTTAAGGATATGAAGGTGTCACTTAAATGTTTAAGTTAGACTTTACGGCTGCAATTTATAGGAGATACTTGTTATCCAAGGTCTATTGTAATTCTGAGCAAGGCAGAAGGGTATTAAGCTTGATCTCACCTTCCTGCTCTCCCAACCTCCAAACCTCCCAAGTACCTACATAGCAGTGAACGAGGAGACTTTACTAGTGTCCTTGTATTCTTCCTCTTGTGGACTAAAGAGGTCAGGATTTGGAATCTAGAGACCCAAATTCTGGGCTCTATGCCACCCAATGGAGGGAGCTTGGACAAATCACTTACACTTTCTGGGCCCTTTCCCTCAGCTGTTAAAAAGAAGAAGAAGAATGATAAAGGATAATAATACTGCCTTACCTATGAAAGAACGTAACATTACAAGGTTGTGGGTCGACCCAAATGAGATAAAGGTGTGCTTGGTAAATGATAATGGCTTTAAAAAATATATATATATATATACATATTTTTATTGATTTCAGAGTGGAAGGGAAAGGGAGAGAGAAACATCAATGATGAGAGAGAATCATTGATTGGCTGCCTCCTGCACACTCCCCATTGGGGATTGAGCCGGCAACCCGGGCATGTGCTCTTGACCGGAACCGAACCTGGGACCCTTCAGTCCGCAGGCCGATACTCTACTCACTGAGCCAAACCAGCTAGGTGCTATATATATGGCCTATAATTATAATTTTATAATTCCCTCTCTCACTCTACTGCAGAAGTTGGGGGTTAAGATGAACCAGGGACCTCTGAAGGGAGGTATGTATTTTTTTCCTGAGGCTGCCATAACAAATTACTGCAAGCTGGGGAGTGGGGTGGGGATAGAACAACAAACACGTATTGTTTCATAGTTCTGGAGGCCAGAAGTTTAAAATGAAGATGCTGGCAGCTGGACCTTCTGGATGTTCTGAAGGTGAATCCTTTCCATGCCTCTCTTCCAGCTTCTGTGGCTCTGGCTATGAAGATGGCCACCTGATGAAGAGCTAAGGCCTCCTGCCACCAGCCGTGTGAGGGAACCATCTCAGAAGTAGACCCTCCAGCCCCAGCCAAGCCTGCAGGTGGCTGCAGCCCCAGCTGACATTTGACTGCAACTTCATGAGAGACCCTGGACCAGAATGATCCAGCTAAGCCACTCCTGGCTCCTAACCCTTTGAAACTGAGTTATCTAATAAATATTTGTTGTTTTAAGCTATCTTTGATGTTCCTCAGCTTATATCTATATAACTTCAGTCTCTAACTCTGTCTTCACATGGCTTTTCCCGTGTCTCTTTGTCTCAAATCTCTCTCTCCTTCTCATTGGATCTAGAGTCCATCCTAAATCTAGAATGATCTTAAGATCTTTACCGTAATCCCAGCTACAAAGGCTGTTTCCCAGTAAAGTCACATTCACCCCTGCCCCAGGAAATCCCACTTCTCTTGGTCTGCCAGTGGAGCCCAAGGTTCTGCATTTAGAAGCTCAGCAGGTGGCTGTGATGTGCAGCAGGTTGGAGAACCCTTGGTGCAAGCAATTACTTTACTCTTCCTAGAAACGCACGTAGCTTCTGGTTATGTTTTGTTCCATCTTCCTGGCTTCACACGCCAAATCCACTTCCCTTCAGGCTGCGTTTCTGGTTGGTTGGACCTTGTTTTTCCATGTGATTTTCAGTTTTGCTTACTTCCTTGCCACTAGCTCCAAGGAACCCCCAGTTCCTGACTGGACTAGTCTCTGTCTATCACCCCCTTGAGGGGGCCAGGCTTAACCAAGGTTCCTGTCCTCTCTCTCCACATATCACAATTTCCATTCTTTGTTATTGGATCCCTTGGCCAGCTCTTCACCATCAGACCAAAAAGGAGGGTGGGAACAATTATTCAGATAATTCAGACACTCATTCAAGCAAAAAAAAAAAAAAAAAAGAAAAGAAAAAAAAAAGAAAGAAAGAAAAAAAAGAGATGATTTTCCCGCCCTCCCTGAATGATCCAGATAATTGTTTTAAGTCTCACCTTCACTTTGTCTCTGGAGCCCTGGCCTCTTCATTCTGTTGCCCTAGTTAAAATTTGGTCTCAGTGATAAATATTTCAGATCTAATTGTTTCCTTCACTCATATTCCCCATGAAGTATTTTTTTCAGGGAAGAGGATCTATAGGTAAATGAGCATTCACTTCAATCCTGGGCAATATTAGAATCAAAATTAAGTTGCTATGGCAGACCCGCTACCTACATTTCACTTTCTGGAAGGGCCCCCGTCTATTTCATCTGTCCCGACCCCGACAGAGGCAGCAGCGAGGAGGAGCAAATTACCATTTATTAAACTCTCATTACATTTTCAATACCATTGTTGTGTATGTGTGCAGCACACAAGCCTGTACTCCACTGCCATTAAATTAGCAATGTCCTGTTAGCATAACATCCATATTTATAGACAGGGTTGAGTGATGCTGTGGTGACATGGTGCAAAGTTGAGTGCCCTTAATAGAAGGTTAGGGACATGTCCTCATCCTGGAGCCATTCAGGCACACAGCAGATGGAGGGGATTTGAGGGGACTTAACAAAGACTTGAGCTGCTTTGAGACAGCTTCAAGGCTTTCATTGGAATCTATAAAAGTTCGGGCAGAGACATCTCATTTTGGGAGAAAAGCCCATGCTTCTTTATTTGGGTGTCACAGACAGCCGGAGGCCGACAGGAAATGACAGTGTCCTATTTTGTGGCTCGCAGAACAACCATTCAGAAAGTGCACTGCAGATCCTGTTTGAGCTGGCTGGGTTTGTACCACTTCTCCAAACCCAGGATGTCCAGGCCGGGCATCTGCCTGAGCAAAACAAAAGTATTCATAAGATTCTTTCGTCATTGCCTCCTCTGCCAGGTAACCCTCAAGTGTTTGTCAGGACAGTGATGTGTGACGGGCCAAGTCCTCTATCTTATCAGTAGGGAAAGGTTAGATGTGCACCTCATCAGCCAGGGTTTATAGGTAAAACGGGGTGGGTGGAACTGGCTCAACAAATTCAGTTCTGTACAATGACGAAGCCACACCCTTTTAAGAAATACTGAGCATCGCATCCTAGACATCCAGGCCAGACTCTTTTACTTCCTGCTTCCCATAGGAAAGCGTTGCCCTGACTTCTGAAAAGCATGCAGGTTCCCAATCAGCATCTTTCAATCAAATGCTTACAAAGTGACCTGCCCACTCCACAGGGTCCCACGTCTCCTGCATGGGTCCCAATTCCACTGCACTTGCCAGGTGGTGCGTGCCACCTGAGGAGGCTGCGTGTCCCACAGGCTGCCCACCCACCCTTCCTGCTCTTGGTTACGTCCAGTGGCCTCTAGGGCAGTTCCCTGACAACACCCAGGTCTTACCTGGTCTCCCACGTCTTCTCATCTTCACTCATTTGATTTAGAATCTGGGAGCTAGAAGGAACATCAGGAAGAACCTGACCCAACATTTCATTTTTGCAGACAGATCCATGGCACTGAGGCAGGGGTGGGGAAGGGGAGGGGTGGGGGGTAGGTTTGCTCAGTATAACCCATTCTCCGCTTTGCAGACACCTGGCTTCCCTTTACCTATTGTTCTGCCCGGGCTGGCAGCTCCCGCAGTGTAATCACCCTCAGCTCATTAGCAAGCTGTGCTCATTTGCATATCTAAACATCCCTGAACATAGAAAACAGAGCTGAGTACATCTTCCGCTTATGTATCTACAGGAAAAGGGCAGGGAGGAGGCAGACAGGAAAGTCGGTTCACACACTCCTTCCTCTGCTCCTCACATTCACCTGTTAGTCAGTTGTGTGTTTTTTTTAAACGATCTCATTTGTTCCTTACAGAGAAAGAATTGATAACCTTTATCTTGTATTTATTCATTCCCTCCTTTTCATTTGGAAAAGCTGTGATTCTTCCCTATTTTCACCTCCATTCTTTTCACCTTTTCTGGCACCATTTCTGAAAGAATGCCCTACCCCCTCTTTAAACACACACACACACACACACACACACACACACACACACACACACATGCCTTCTACATCCATCAGCTTTATGCAAATGTATAAACACACCCACCCTCATTCAGGATGCTCAGAAACAGGAACTGTCTATCTATAGATCAGCCTGATTGCAGTTCATTTTTATACAGCTTGAGAAGCGTGAAAAGTCACAGGCTGGGGATAAACCAGACCTAAATTACCAACCAGATGATCGTGAAACACATAGATCATTTATTCCAGAAGCGCCTTAACAGCCCCCCAGGATCCACCCTAAGGCTTTGTCAGTTTGTAGGAAAAGATGCTGCTTGAATGATGCCTTCTAGGGCAGTGCCATCTTAATCATGGGTGGAGGGGCACACTCATCTCTACCCAGCTGCCAGCTTCCTGGGAAACAGTTCCTAAACAATGGATGAAGGCCAGGGGGGACCAACCCAGAGAGATGGAGTGGCTGGGGAAGGGGGGGAGGGGGGGAGGGGGTGTGAGTCTAGAGACAGTAGACTGGCCTGCTCTCAGAGTTGTGTCTCACTCCATTCACTCTGTAAGCTTTTATTGGACCCCCTACTGTATGCACAATTTCCTTCTACTAGTTTTGAACACATTTATTTAACATATGCTTATAAATGCTGGTTAAGTGGCAGTCACTGTTCTATTTTACAAATACTACCTCATTTAATCCTCATCACCATCCATTGAGGCAGCTACTATCATTATCCTTACTTTACAGATGAGGAAACTGAGGCACGGAGAGGTGAAGCAACTCGCTCAAGGTCACACAGCTCATAATCGTGATGCCAGGATTCTAACTCAGGGAGTCTGGCTCCAGTCTGTGCTCTCAACCACTATTCGGACTTTCCATGTAGCTGGAACAGTGATAGGATGCAATAATGACTATTGATTGCTTCTCTAGCGTTCATTCACCCTTCTTTTGTCAACAGCATCCTTATTTTCTCCTCCAAGTGGTTTCGGTGGGTGTGGCTTCAGGGGTGGGTCTTCATCAGTTTAGGCCAATCAGCATGTCCCATCCCAAGCCACTCTGATTGGCCAGGGACAAGCACAAGACCACGGAACATAAGTTCTTAAGATTCTGAGGGTGATGTCTGGGGAGACTCTTCTACTTGACAGTGTAATGTGAGGAAGATGAGCTGTGGTGAAGGGAAATGAGAGTAGAACAGCTATCATGTGACGTTTAAGAATGACCATGTAGAAGGCAGAGCAGAGAGACAGATAAATCAAGTCATTAGTGAAACTGTTTAAGCTGCTGGTTCAGGCTTTGCCTGAAGCTACTACTTCCTCCTAACTTAGTTGCCTGACACATAGTAGGCTACCAATAAATATTTGTTGAATACGTGAGCTAATCAAGTCCCTTTATTGGGTAAGCCAGTTTAAATTGGGGTTTCTATCATTGATAACTGAAAGATTTCTAACTACAGACACTCACCAGTGACAAAATAAACATAAGAAAAATGTGGTATATTTGTATATAGCACACTCTGACCAAAATTATAGAACAACTAGAAGCCCGTTGCATGAAGATTCGCACAATAGGCCTTCCTTCCCCTGGCTGCCAGCACCAGTTTTCCTCCGGCATGTGGGACCCAGGCCTTTGGTCCGGCCGCAGCAGAGAAGCCAAGCCTCTTCAGTCTTCAGTCTTCACTCCAGCCAGAGCCTTCAGTCTTCGATCCACGCCTGTGTATGCAAATTAACCGCCATATTTGTTGGGTTAATCTGCATAGTTGCTCTGATTGGCTGATGGGTGTAGCAGAGTGACATCAATTTGCATGTTTCTCTTTTATTAGTGAAGCTATTCTTATAAAACAATATTCTGTAAGATAGGCAGTAGGGGTTTTGCTCTCTTTCACCACCAGCATCTTGACTCTAATGAGCATGGTTCCCTGGGTCTGGGTGCCTATTTATAACAGTAGGCTTCTCTAAGCTGGGACTTTCTTTGTTTGTTTGTTTCTTTCTTCAAAAGCAGGTTCTTAAAAAAATTTTTTTTAATTGATTTGAGAGAGAGAGAAAAAGGGGAGGGAGAGGGAGAGAGAGAGATTTGTTGTTCCACTTATTTATGCATACATTGTCTCCTGTATATGCCCTGACCTGGGATCAAACCTGAAACCTTGGCATATCAGGGCCACACTCCAACCAACTGAGCGACCCAGCCAGGGCCTAAGCTGGGACTTTCTGAAAGTGATAATAGGATTTGTTAAAGATAAGTGAGGTCTGGATGTGGAGCTGATGTACATTCTGAAATGAGACCTAGGTGGAGAGTATGACACATATTTACGGGTTATAAATGACCTCACAGTGATTCCTGCTGGAGTGGTGGCCCTTGTGGCCTGGAAGGACTTCAGCAGCAGTTGCTGGTCAGCTAGGGCCTCTCCCTGGGTTCCCACTGCTTTGCTCTGAGCTCTTGGAGCTGGGGCCCAGCCTGCCTCTTCCTCCCGGACTTTCATCATTAAAGCCCAAAAGTTGGTTCTTTACTTGCTCAATGCTCAGATTTTAAGAACTGGGTTGCTATTAGTCCACCTGTGGAAGGCTGCTTTCCTCTTTGCATCTTCCTAGCTGGGGCTAAGAGGTTTGCAGTGCTCTGCTCTGAAGCAAAGGACTCTCTTTCTGCCTCATCTGCAGGTAGCCTGGTGGCAGGGAAGGGGACTGGAACCACATCTCAGGCCCGTATTCCCTCCAGGAGTCACTCTCCCCTAGAATCCAGCCTGAAAACAGATCCTTTTTAAAAATATATATATATTTTATTAATTTTTTTACAGAGAGGAAGGGAGAGGGAGAGAGAGTTAGAAACATCCATGAGAGAGAATCATCGATCAGCTGCCTCCTGCACACCCGCTACTGGGGGTGTGCCTGCAACCAAGGTACATGCCCTTGACCGGAATCGAACCTGGGATTCTTCAGTCCACAGGCCGACGCTCTAGCCACTGAGCCAAACTGGTCAGAGCTGAAAATGGATCCTTGGTTGTGCAGAGTCGCAGAAGGTGTTGAGGGCACCAACCTCTCCAAAATCAGCAATTCATGTCACATATTCAATTAAAACTAAACCACAGAAATAATCCTTAATATTTTATTCCTCTGACCCACCATCGTGACCACTTCACAGATCTTCAATGTCACACTCCCCTTTGGCTTCTTCAGAATACCCTGACTGCCCTTGTTTTTAATGCATATTTGACTTGTTTGCAAATGCAAGTTATCCGTTTTCTCTTCTCTCCCTCAGCACTGCGCCTCTCTTTCCTGTGGACCACAAAGCAATTTCTGGAAGGTTGGGTCTTAGTGGGTGGGTCTTAGGAATCCTCAGGTACATAAGAAGGCTGCATGTAAAATAAGTGTGTAAAGAAGCTGGTATGAGGATGCCCAGGGCCCTAGCTGGTAAGCATTTTCCTCCCACTTCCCTATAATGCAGGTCTTAAAAACAGCTACGTCCTGTTTTAAAATTTAGTCTGGGATTCCCCCTCTCCCCCTCACCGTAGAGGCAGGAGTCAGTGCCTTTGAAGTTCAATGGGTGAGTCTTATCCCAAGAAAGCCCCTTCCAGGTCTGGTATATTCCTAGACTGATAAGGATATTTCTCATTCGAGCCTGTTTGCAAAGATCTAAATGAAAGTTGCTATTAGATAAACAAACCCCCAAACCTTTCACTAAAGTAAGAAACAAGGAAATAAATTTTCTGGGTATTGTCTACTGTCTGGCTAACATAATGTGAGCATCAGAATTCTTCTCTGACACGTAAACTATAATCAATCCTCCAGCCTCTTTAGTCTAGAGAATAAAAATAGTCCTCTTATCAAGTAGTCTTGCTCTGCTTCCACTTCCCCTGGGAAGTCCACCCTCTGGCTAATTCCTCGCCCACTGTGATGACAGTCCCTGGCAGTGGTGCTAACACGTGTCCCTGGTTCTGGTCCTCTTGTCCCCCACCCGCCACCCCAACTCCACATTCCTGCTCTGACTCCAGCTTGTCACCAAGTGTTTCCTGCTGATACCAACAGAAGATGCATGACTGCCGGTGCCCGTCAACATCTCTGCTGAGGCTGCCAGTGCCCAGGGTTGAAAGCTGTTCTATTTGTGCCGAGGGTACTGTTTCCTACGACAGCCAGACCCATTTCTGAGTCATCACTGTTGTGGTGTAAGCTTCTAGGACTCAGGCTGGGTTATCTTAGGCAATAGCTTTTGTTGGCTTCCTTTAATTGAAACTCCCTTGACCCTGGGATTCACTTGATCCCCATACCAAGGGTCAGGACTTTCCAGGTAACGAGCTGAAGGACAGCCTCAGAGACAGGCACTTGGCTGTGCTCACCCTTCTGTCTCTTTATCGTTGGCTCAAGCGGGGTTGCCTTAACTCTCTGTAGTAGATTCAACTCTTGTTAGCTGGGTGAGTTTCAGCAAGCAGCTTAACCATTCTGGGCCTTATTTTATCATCTGCAAAATGGGAATAATACTTGTCCCACTGGGTGGCTGTAAAAATTAAATGAGATCAAGTATTGCAGTGCCAAGTATGGAATAAATATGTGCTAGCACTATAGTTAGGAAACGCTCCAGTATCTAACCAGTTTTCTGAACATATCTGACTCTTAGGGTTATATTATTATTATCTAAATGTTTATTTCCATTTTTTGAACACTTTTTATATGCCAGGCATAGTCCTAAGTACCTGTCATTCATTATCTCATTTATTTCTCACAATATGAGGTGGGTACTACTGAAAGGCTTGGTTTAAGGTTGAGTAAAGTGAGTTCCATAGAGAGCAATTGGACTTCCCCAAGGCCATCGTTTGGTAAGTGGTGGAGTCAGGGTTTCGAACCCAAGACAAACAAACTCCAATGCTTGTGACCTTAACTGCTCTGATATATGGTTTCACTTCAGGGTGAACACAGCCAGTCCCTTGCTGCAGGAGTTTTTGTTTTTTAGACTTAAGAAAATTCTGTAATGTCAAGTTAGGTTAACCAGGAACTCCCCATGACCCTTTAGCTGTCTGGCGTGTTCTGCTTGCTCACCCAGATATGCTGCAACGAGAGTGCCTCTTTCATTTCCTGGTTCAAACCAAGAAAGGCACGTTAAGCTGGGTGGAAAGGGTGTGCCCTTTCCTTTGTCTCTCACAAATTTGGCCTTGGCCCTTTGCTTCCCTGGCAAGGGCACAAGGAAAGGGACAGATACTTCACATTCCCCTTATTTAGAAAATGTATATAGACAGATGTTAACTTGTTTATTAATTTGCTTTGCTTTAGTTTTTGAATAACATCTTGTTTAGATGTAATTTGAGGCTTACCGAAATGTTGCAAGAATAGTGCAAGGAATTCCCACATCACCTTTACTCAGATGCACCAGTAGTTCACACGTTGCCCCTTGTTTTTTCTCTCTGTATTTTTTTCTAAACTATCGAAAAGCAAGATGGTTAGCGCTGGCAGGATAACTCAGTTGCTTAGAGCATCATTTAGATACCCCACGGTTGCAGGTTCAATCCCCGGTCAGGGCACATACAAGAAGCAACCAAAGAATGCATAAATAAGTGGAAAAACAAAGCAATATTTCTCTCTCTCTCAAATAAAAATCAATAAGTAAAATTATTATTTTAAACAAGCAAATTAGAGACATCATGTCTCTTTTACTCCTAAATATTTCAGTGTATGTTTCCTAAGAACGTAACCTCAGTAGTCATCAAAATCAAGAAATTTTATATTGATACAAAAGTATTATCTCATTGATCATTCATATTCAAACTTTCCCCCAATATTACCATAATATCTTTTATGGATATTTTTCCAGATCTATAACTCCTTTAGAATTTCTCACTGCATGAAATTATTATGCCTCTTTCATCTGGAATGGTTCTTCAGCCTTCTTTTGTGGTTTTACCTTGACATTTTTGAAGATTAAAGGCCTGTTTGGGGGTATAATGTACCTAAATCTGTGCTTCTCTGGTGTTTTCTCATGATTAGATTCAGACTCTACATTTTTGGCAGAAATGTCACTGAAGTGATATTGTATCCTTCCTAATGCCTCATATCAGTGGGCACATGACGTTGGTTTGGTTTGTTCCAGTATTGGTGATATTGGCTTTGGTTATATGAGTGTTTTAACTATAAAGTAACCATTTTCACTTTGTAATTAATAAATAATTGTGGCCCTAGCTGGTTTGGCTCAAGTGGATAAAGTGTCGACCTGCGGGCTAAAGGGTCCCAGGTTCAATTCCGGTCAAGGGCACATGCCTGGGCTGTAGGCTTGATCCCCAGTGTGGGGTATGCAGAAGGCAGCCAATCAATGATTCTCTCTCATCATTAATGTTTCTGTCGCTCTCCCACTCTCCCTTCCTCTCTGAAATCAATAAAAATATGTAAAAAAACACCCAAACCTAATTAAAACTTAAAAATAAACAAATAAATAAATAATTGTGATGACCTTTTTTAGTTTCTGCTTTTTCTTCTTTGCCAAATGTCCACAGCAGCTGTGATATTAAGCCTAATGGGGGAACTATGCTGGTTCTAGAAGAAACTCCCAGTCTCCTTCACAGTCTATGGTCTTCTTTCTCACTTTTTTTTTTTTTTAAAAATTAGGTCTAATTCACACACATTGTATATATATACGCCTCCTAAATGTACAGCTTGATGCACTTTTACATATACGTATGCCCATGTAACCACTCCTAGGTCAAGATACAGAAGAGCATTTCCAGCTCCTTAGCTGGTTTTTCTTTTTTCATATATTTTTAAAATTATTATTATTGATTTCAGAGAGGAGGGAGAGGGATAGAGAGATAGAAACATCAATGATGAGAGAGAATCATTGATCGGCTACCTCCTGGGCGCCCCCTACTGGGGATGTGCCCGCAACCAAGGTACATGCCCTTGACCAGAATCTAACCTGGGACCTTTCAGTCCGCAGGCCCACGCTCTATCCACTGAGCCAAACCAGCTAGGCCTTGCCTTTTACTTCTAGATGTAAGGAGAAGCCATGGGAAAGTTTTGAGCAAGGCTGTGATCTGCTCTGATTGAGGTTATCAAAGCCATTCAGGCTGCTATGTGAAGAGTCAGCAGTGGGAAGAGAAGGAGACAGGCTGGAAGGTGTCTTACATTGGGTTCACCCAAAGGCACAACCTGTGTCCAGCATTTAAGTTCAGGGAGTTTATTTGGGAGGGGACCCCGGAAAAATGCCCATAGAGATGTAGGGAAGTGGGACAGGGGAGGGAAATCAGTCAATAAGAGATGCATTAAATGAGTTACCCCTGTGGGAAACTGGAACTGAATTCTCCTGAGGAACTCTGGGGACCAGTGTAGAACATGCATCTCCAAGTTATCCTGTCCCCGGGATCTTCATCCATTAATTGGCATGTTGACACCAACTCTCTGCAGCCTTTGTTTGAGGGTCATTGCTGGTGTGCCTGTCAATGGAGTTAATTCTCCAGCCCACCCTGCTGTGTGGAGAGCAGGGTCCCACCAACAGAGAAAACCCTCCCACAAAAAGATGCAGACGTGCAGGTGTGGCCTGCAGCGGGAAGGCCCAGGAGAGAGGCGAGCCCTGCAGAGAGGACTGCAGAGATCCGGGCACATGGCAGGGGCTGGGACAGCAGGGTTCACCCCGGGGCAGCTGGCCTGGCGTGTGGGGGGCTGCTGGTGTGGAAGCGTGTGCTTGCTGCTGTGAGGGCAGTGGCGGCTCCAACAGGGAATCTTGCAGATAGGAGCCTGGGGAGAGGAAATGAGGGTCTCTGGGTCACCATAGCACTTATTTGAGAGGCCGTCACTTGAGAATCCCTCCAGAAATGACCAGAAGGGGCAGTCGGAGTGTCTTTGCAGGGACCACGTCGCTCTGAAGGAGTTGACAGGGATGTGAATCAGAGAAATGTGTTCTGTTTACTGTCCAGGCACCCCGTTTCTTTTCTATCACCAGGCCTGGGAAATGTGGTTGCATTTTGATTGTATTTCCTTGTGACTGGCCTGGATTTCATGCTCTGATCACAACTGTCCTGCCCAGGTTAGTTTTCTAAATGCTGACCCCAATTTACCTCCACCAACCTTTGACCTTAGCTCGGTCCTCTGGACTCAAAGCACCACATCTGTCCCTGCACATACCTCTTCCTCTGTCATCTGACCCGGTCGTGACCTCCTGCCAGCCCATTGCCTCATCTTGCCAGCCTGGCACAACTCCCAGAAAGGCTGCCCTTGGCTTGTCCTATTTTATTTCTCTCCCTAATTTGACACTGACATTGACAGATAAAGACAGAGAGGAGCCAAACCCCAGGGCGTAACCAGTATCATTCAAGCACCACCAAATTAATTTTCAGGCTAGGATCATGCGGCCTGGATTATAAATCTCTGCCAGTGGGCATGCGAGTGGAGAGTAGCTTTTGGAAATGACATGGAGAGGAGGCATTTGCCCAACCAAGACAACCCCAATCTCTAGACTTAGGGCCCCCAGAGTCCAATTTCTGGAGAGGATAGAAAAACCTAATGTCAGGGAGGGGCAAGAAGAGATAGAAAATAGGAAGCTCTACAGAGATAAGATGTCTGCATTGCACAGTTGTGCCCAAGCATGGCCCATGGTCGGTCTGTGTGGGAACTTTCTTATTCTAAGAGGGAATGTCTCCCTATGTATTTACTATCCTATACCTGCACATGGAATTGTCTTCTGCCCAAATAAAAGCATAGCATTCCATAGCTAAGAACTCCTTGGCCCTTGATTTTAAATGTCTTTAACATAGCACTCTATTTTATGGAATATTAAATTCCCAGCACATTCTTGAAAAGCAAAACAAAGCAACAAAACAAAATCCTACTATGAGAGAATTCTAGCTAACTACAGATTGGGGCAGGGGTTGGGAGGGTGGGGTACTGCTTAAATGCCCTAATGGCCATGGTGAAAGTAGAATTGGGGGCCCTGACATACCTTGTAGACACAATTGGGCATCCTGGAGTTCTGAACTTGATAAAAATTTGGCAGCTTCAGACTTGCTGGCGGCCTGCCCTCATCAGTAATGACTGGGAGAAGCACCCACAGTCTTAGAGCCTCTTTTGATTCTCGTCTCTTTCCTAACAAGCCTTTATCTAAATGCAAATGTGATTCCAACTTTTTGATTAGGATATTATCTAGCCATCCATTCCAGAAAAACCACAATTCACGAATGGTCTTATTTCTGACTCAACATGTCTTTGTTTGGAAAGTTCATGTGTTGTGTGTTGCTCCCGATGGAAGTGGGCAGAAGGAGCCATTCTTAGAGGGAAAGGTGTTAGCTGTTTACCATTGAGGGTAGGGGGTGATAGTGGAGGGGGAGTGTGATGGGATGTGATTTTCTACCCTAAAATATTTTTCGAAAACCTGTTAGCAGCTAAATCTGGCTGTTTGTGGGATTGGGTGAAGTCTTAAAGGGACAAGGCAGGACACACTTTACCTCCGGATTTTAACTGTAGTTGAGTTATAAGCTGGGGAGACCACTATGGGCAGTGATGGCGAACCTATGACACGCGTGCCAGAGGTGAGGCGCGAACTCATTTTTTTGGTTGATTTTTCTTTGTGTTTTTTTTTTTTTAATTAAATCTTTATTGTTCAGATTATTACATTTGTTCCTCTTTTTTTCCCCCCCATAAATCCCCTCCTCCCAGTTCCCGCCCCACCCTCCGCCCTCACTCCCCACCCACTGTCCTCATCCATAGGTGCACGATTTTTGTCCAGTCTCTTCCCACATCTCCCACACCCCTTTCCCCCCCAAGAATAGTCAGTCCATTCCCTTTCTATGTCCCTGATTCTATTATAATCAACAGTTCATTCTGTTCATCAGATTATTTATTCACTTGATTCTTAGATTCACTTGTTGATAGATGCATATTTGTTGTTCATAATTTGTATCTTTACCTTTTTCTTCCTCTTCCTCTTCTTAAAGGATACCTTTCAGCATTTCATATAATCCTGGTTTGGTGGTGATGAACTCCTTTAGCTTTTCCTTATCTGTGAAGCTCTTTATCTGACCTTCAATTCTGAATGATAGCTTTGCTGGATAAAGTAATCTTGGTTGTAGGTTCTTGCTATTCATCACTTTGAATATTTCTTGCCACTCCCTTCTGGCCTGCAAAGTTTCTGTTGAAAATCAGCTGACAGTCGTATGGGTATTCCCTTGTAGGTAACTGAGTTTCTTTCTCTTGCTGTTTTTAAGATTCTCTCTTTGTCTTTTGCTCTTGGCATTTTAATTATGATGTGTCTTGGTGTGGTCCTCTTTGGATTCCTTTTGTTTGGGGTTCTCCGCGCTTCTTGGACCTGTAAGTCCATTTCTTTCACCAGGTGGGGGAAGTTTTCTGTCATTATTTCTTCAAATAGGTTTTCAATATCTTGCTCTCTCTCATCTTCTGGCACCCCTATAATTCTGATGTTGGTACGCTTGAAGCTGTCCCAGAGGCTCCTTACACTATCCTCGCATTTTTGGATTCTTTTTTCATTTTGCTTTTCCGGTTGGATGTTTTTTGCTTTCTCGCATTTCAAATCATTGACTTGATTCTTGTGCTCCTCTGGTCTGCTGTCGGGCGTCTGTATAATATTCGTTATTTCAGTCCGTGTATGCTTAATTTCTAGTTGGTTCCCCAATATAAGATCGAGGGTCTTATTAGTTTTCGTGTAGATCTCATTAAGTTTATCGGCAGCTTCTAAACAGTTCTTGAGAGACCTTAAAAGTGTGGTTCTGAACTCTATATCTTCCATTGACAATTTTGTCCTGTTTCTTTGTCTCCGCATTTTGTTATGCTTCCTTGGTGCACCCCCTAGTGGTCTTTGTTCGCAGTCTTATAGTTAAATCTTGATTGTTGTAGCTAATTCCAGGGAGGGTTTGACCTCCAGGCCAAGTGGCTATGAGAATCAGCTGTGTCAGCAGTGAGAGAACTTCTGTCCTCTAGGGAGGTGCTAATCTAGCCTTTGCCTGAGGCTATCCGGCAAATGCCTCTGTGCAGGGCTTGGGCGGGGCGGGTCGCACAGGATCAACAGGGTGGGCCGGAGAGAGCAGTTATGGTGGCTCTCAGTCCTGTCCCCAGGGGCTCTGCCTCTCTGAGTCCCAGCACCCGCTTCAAAGCTCGGAGAGAAAGCTGCACTCGCTCTGACCGAAGCCAGACAGTCCCGCTTCTCCCGTTTGAGTCTGGGTCCCTAAAGACTCGCCCGGATCTGGAGCTCAGAGTCTGCGACTCCCTCCCGATTGAAAGCGCGCCAACCGCGCCCTCCGCCGCCAGCCCGCTCCGCGCACTCCGCACCTCAGAATTTGACTTCAGCACTGCGCCTCCTCTGAGTGTCCGTGTGCGTTTCTCTTTCCTCCTAGTTGTAGGACTTCCACTCAGCCAGCGTTCCTGTGGTTCTGGGTGATGTCCCTTCCGTTTTTTGGTTTCACTTTTGAAGTAGTTGTTCAAAGCAGCAAACTCCGGCGTTAACCTATGCCGCCATCTTGGTTCTCCTCTCGATTTTTCTTTGTTAAATGGCATTTAAATATATAAAATAAATATCAAAAATATTTCTTTGTTTTACTATGGTTGCAAATATCAAAAAATTTCTATATGTGACACGGCACCAGAGTTAAGTTAGGGTTTTTCAAAATGCTGACATGCCGAGCTCAAAAGGTTCGCCATCACTGACTTAGAGGCAACCTGATTCAGGAAGGCATCCTGACTTATCACCTGCTAATTGTGTGACCTTGGGCAACTTACCTACCCTCTCTGGACCTTCAGTTCCTGATTGAAATAATACTACCTAACTCCTGGGGTTTTGGGGGATGAAATTAAATGAGCTAATATTTACAGAGTGTTTAGAATAGAGCCTAGTGTACAGGGCATGGCATGAGTGATAATATCCTTTCCTGCTTCTAATAGTAAAGTCTCTCTATTGAGTACCTACTAAATGTCAGGCATTGTCCTCAGTACTTTATAGGTATTTAGCTTGTTTACTCCTCAAGGATACAAAATACTATTATGAACGCTGTGATAGTTGTTGTTTTTTTAATCTTCACCTGTGGATATTTTTCCCATTAATGTTTAGAGAGAATATAAGGGAGGCAGGAAGGGGAGGGGAGGGGGCGAGAGAGAGACACACACACACACACACATTGATGGGTTGCCTCCTACAGGTGCCCCGACTGGGGCTAGGGATTGAACCTGCAACCCAAGTACATGCCCTTGACTAGGAATCAAACCCATGATCCTTGGGTGAGAGGGCTGACACCCTATCCACTGAACAACACTGGCCAGGGCCCTGTGATAGTTTTGATGTGTCAACTTGGCTAGTTATTTAACCAAACACT
This sequence comes from Myotis daubentonii, assembly GCF_963259705.1. NCBI lineage: Eukaryota > Metazoa > Chordata > Mammalia > Chiroptera > Vespertilionidae > Myotis > Myotis daubentonii. The sequence continues at coordinate 25,775,474 of NC_081855.1, forward strand.
AATCTAGGGCAATAATTTTCAACCCTTTTCATCTCGTGGCACACAAACTAATTATTAAAATTCTGCAGCACAGCAAAAGATGTATTTTTTGCCGATCTGACCAAAACAATAGGTATAATTTTGATTCATTCACACCACATGTCTATGTTGTGTTGGCCATTGTCATTTTTTAAATTTGACAACCTATGGGAAAAGAAGTCAGTCCCCCCCCCCCCCCCCCCGACTAAATAGGCAGGTATTGCTTGTTTTAAAAATTCGTGTGGCACACCAGGGTGCCTCTTGCCGCACACCGGTTGAAAATAGTTGATCTTGGTGTTGCTGTGAAAGTATTTTGAAGATGTAGTAGTTAACATCTACAAGTGTTTTGACTTTATGTACAGGATAAGGCCCACCCCTTCATAACATGGGTGGGCCTCATCCAGTGAGTTGAGGCCTGAAGAGCAAAACCCAAGGTTTCCCAGAGGAGAAACTCTGCCTCAGGACTCAACATTAGTAACTCCTGCCTGTGTTCCCAGCCTGCCCTACAGATTTCAGACTTACCAGCCCTCACAATCATGAGAGTGTATGTGTGTATGAGGAAACCAATGATCAGCGAAATTAATTGCACAGGGTCACAAAGATAGACAGTGGTAGGATTCGAATCCAGGTCTCTCTCACTACATAGCTTCCTTTCCACTATAAACTACTATCTCTCTGGTTGCAGGTGAGGGGCCTTGCCATTTCAGGCTGTTTATGGAGCATGGAATACTCTCTGACCCTTGAACTCTACAGAGAGAACCTATAGAAGTGCAATTCCTCTGACCATCTGGTTTGCTCTATATTCTGGTTTCATTTGGAGGGAAGACCGGCGAGAGGAGCAGGGGAGAAAGAAAATGGAGGAGTAAGAATTTTATCGGTGGGGTTTTTGGTTGCAAACAACAGAAATGGACTTTCACTAAATTTCACAAGAAGGAAAGGACTGGAAGAATATTGTGGAGGTGAGGCAGCTCACGGGAAAAAGTGATTTGCTGCCTGGACCATGAGAGCCCCTGGTGAGCCCACTTTAGCCACAGAGACCAACCTGGAACCTGCTCCTTCTTGCTTGGGTGAAATGCTCAAGGGGACATCTGTCCAGCTGGGCAGCTCAGGTCATGTCCTTGCCTCCATCTGTACCAACACACAGAGAGAGGAGCTAGACTTAGTGAGGCAGGGGTGCTAGGAATTACCAGCCTCAGAAAATGAGGGAAGCTTTTCTTCCCAAAAGAAAATTGAGGTATGACTAAGAAGGGAACTGCATGTTTGACAACCAAAATGATAAATGTCCATTGTAGCAGCAAAAGATTCTGAGGTTAAATCCCTTTTGGCAAATTATTTCAGGACAGGTCCATCAGCCATCTCCAGAAACGGCTCTTGGCTTTTTGGGGTGATAGGAGCACATCTCTTGATTTTAGCTTATGGTTTTGTGTCTTAGAAAAAGGCTCTGTGTGTAAAAGTTTGCATATTAAACATAAATAGTGCCCTAGCCGGTTTGACTCAGTGGATAGAGCGTGGGTTTGATTCTGGTCAAGGGCACATACCCAGGTTGCAGGCATGATCCCCAGTAGGGGGTGTGGAGGCAGCTGATCAATGATTCTCTCTCAGAATTGATGTTTCTCAATCTCTCTCCCTCTCCTTTCTTCTCTGAAATAATAATAATAATAATAAGTAATAATACATTTAAAAAGATAAAAGTTAAAAAAACATCAATAGCAATAATAACAATAACAGCAATTAATCCCCATCAAACACTGTGTGTTGGGCATGGATCTCACTGCATTGCTTGAAGCTCACTCATCTTTACAACTTTGTAAGGTGGGTACAATTATTATCACCATTTTACATGTGAGAAAACTGAGGGATATGGAGGTTAACTAACTTGCCCACGTGGCTGAAGAATGGCAAGCAGTACACAATAATGCCTTTTTACAATTCTGATCCTAGAGTATTAAATAGGATAGTTGACTGTCATCTAATCACAAGGAGCAAAGTGCCTTCGCCTAGCTGGAGAGCTGACAAGGTCTGATGCTTGCTTGATAAAGACTCTGCCTTGATGTCTGATCAGAGACGTGCAATTCCATTTTCTTAATGGCTGTCAATCAGTTCCCCACTGTTTCCCCTGAGGCTGGACTCAGCAGGGGCAGCGTCGGCACTTAGGAATAGCATTAAGAACAAAACCTGATGGGGCTGTTTGTTTTTCCCCAGCGTGATGGCCCGGTCCCTCAACACAGTCAGAAATGAGCTCAGATGTCACTCAGGGCTGAATGAATTGTTTCCTAAATCCCTGGGCTTTCCCAAGGCACCCAATATTCCCAGAGCATACAGAACCGAGATGTGAGTTCCAATGACGCTGCCATCACTTCCGGTTCCAGGGACGTCTCTCTTAGACCAGCGATGTTCAATAGAAATAGAATACAAGCCACACGCATCATTTACTTCTCTATGTTTAAGAAATACATTTTATTTAACACAACAATCCAAAATATTATTTTAACATGTAATCAATATAAAATTTGTTATTGAGGTATTTTACAATCTTTTTTTTTTTTTCATACTAAGTCCTTGAAATTCAGCGTGTAGTTTGCACTGAGCATACCATCCTGTTTGGACTAGACACATTTCAAGTGCTCAGAAGCCCTATGTGGCTAGTGGCTGACCTATCAGACAGGGCAGCTCTAGACGATAACCCTTTCAGCAACTTCATTTCTCAAATCTGAGCACCTGCCAGCTGCCTCCATTCTAGAGAGGACAATGAACACTAAACAAGTAAATGTGGAAATAAACAAGGTCATTATCGGTTGTGATGAGCAGTTTCCTCAAAGTAACTTGGGAGGACTCTTGAGTATGGTGGGTGGAGGGGTAGGGTGCTTTCTCTGAGGAGGGGACACCTGAGCTGGAATCTGAAGAAAAGAAGGAATCACTGTTGTGAAGAGGGGGCAGAGCCATCCAGGCAGAGGCCAGAGACAGTGCAAAGGCCCTGAGGCTGGAAATCTCTCCAGGCCCTTGGTCTGGGAGATGCAGAAAGGATGGCTGCACATCTGGGCACCAATAGCTGGAAAGCTGAGGAGTACAGGGACCAGATTGTCTAGTCAGGGTTTGGGGTTTTGTCCTAAACATGAGGAGAAACCACTGACCTGTGTTCAACAGGGGATGCCGGGATCTGATCTCAGTTTTTAAAAGATGGCTCTGGCCCTGGCCGGGTCGCTCAGTTGGTTAGAGCTTCTTCCTTATACACCAAGGTTGCAGGTTCAATTCCAGGTCAGGGCATATAAAAGAATCAACCAATGAGTGCATCAATGTGTGGAACAGCAAGTCAATGTATCTCCCTTTTTCTCTCCGTCTCTCTTCCTCTCTCCCTAAAACCAATAAATAAAATAAAAATAAAAAGATGGCTCTAGCTGGAAACAGGGTAAGCAGGGCCCATAGAGACTGTTTCCTCCCCCTTCCCACCTACAAACACACAGAAATGCCTTCATTTAAAAACAAAAGTAAATACAATTAAACTGACTATATATCTGAGTTTGATAGAAAGGCAAATACTCTTGGGTCAGAGAGTAAGAGAAAAGTTAAAGACATAGCAGGAAGATAAGATGCCAAGTGGACTCTGGCTGCTTGGGGGTGGAAGTGAGGTCAGGGGAAGGTTCTAGAATAAAAACGCTAAGGGATATGAGCTGGAGTTTTCATGCCTGTGCTGGGACAGGGGACAAGGCTTGGGCCCACTTAAAAAGAGGACTTAGAACGGAAACCCTTTCATAAAGGCAGGACCTTAAGAGGCGTCCCCCAGGAAATGGCCTAAACTACCTTCCCTCACCAGCTCAGGTAGGAAAGGGAATCTAAGATATTAGAACCTCAATACTGTGCCATGTGAAGGGGAGGAGTAAAAGAAAAAAATTACATTGGTTGGTGAGAGAATTGGCAGATTGGTCCCAGACCAGTGGGTTAGAGTTAGGCAGGATGAGAAGTTGACCAGGTGGGTAGCTTCCGCTGTATTCTTGGCGAGTCTTAAACTTTAATGTGTAAATGAATCATCTGGGATCCTATTAAAATTCGGGTTCTGATCCTCTAGGGCCTAGGTCAGGGGTGGGGCTTAGGACTCTGCATTTACAACAAGCTTTTGAATGTTGTGAATTCTGCTGGTTCCCAGACCATTCTTTTTTTTTTTTTCTTTCTTTCTTTCTTTTTTTTTTTTTTCCATTCTTTGAGTAGTGAGACTCCAAGCTACCCAACAGACAATGGTAGCTTGGACTACATTGGTGGTGGGATGGAGAGAAGAGGATGGATTTAAGAGGTAGATTGGGGAGATAATCAACAGGACTTACTGAAGGACCTATGTGAAGTGAGGGGAAAGGAGAATCAAGGACGGCTCCTGGGCTTGTGGCTTTAGCAATGGATGATGGTGGTGCCATTTACTGACAGGGGAAAAACCAGGGCAGGAACAGGCCTTTTTTGTGTATGTGTGCTTTTTGTTTTTTTTTGCAAGGGGAAAAGGGACTATGTGTTGGAGGGTTCAAAAACCCAAGGCCAGTAGACTGCAAATGCTATGCCATATCTCCTTTCCCTGTCAAAGAAATGCCTCTAGGAGGCAACCAGCAATGGATGATCTATTTTCTTACCTTGAGTTGCTGATAACAATCTTTGCTTCATAGGTCCAATCTGACAAGTGTTAAAGGTTTAATAAATAGCCAACTTTGTAAACGAGGTCCAGAAATGACCAGCAAACTCCCCCTGTCTGCTTCTCACACACTCTACACACACCTACCTTGCTTAGCATTGGTGAGGATCATGACACTTAAGTCAGTTAAATTTAGACTCTATCTATTGGAATCCTCTGAACTCGTCAGCATGTAGTCAATGTGAATGAGCAGAGCGCTTGTACTGCGGTTTCTAATACACAATATAACATGTGCTGCTTAAGGACATTTTGAACAAATGGTTATTTTAAAAAGGAAAAGAAATCCTTTTTATGCCAGGCCCCCGCTAGGTGCTCTTACAAACATTATCATATTCAACAGCTACACCAGTTCTTCCAGATGGGTTCTGTTACTCCTCTTTTCATAGACGAGAAAAGTGAGGCTCAGAGGGACAAGTCACTTACTTAAGGCCCCACACAGTCAGTCGGCAGTTGAACCTCTGTTAGCCTCAGTCCAAAGTGCAAGTTCTTTTTACCTTGCTCTGGGTTCCCAATTTCAGGCTCTGTGCTATATGCTGAGTAGGATACTCAGAACTTTGGGAAACATCATTCCAGCCCCTGAAGAGTTTAACCTGAATGGAGAGAGAAGTCAATCATACGAACATATTTGACATGTGGTCTTGTGTTGCTGGTTAGGCGTCAATGCCATTGGAGATATTTCTCCAGAATCAGAGTGCGGGAGGCTCAGCAGAGTATTCCAGAGAAGGTGGGTCTTTAAACCATGCTTACAAAAATGTTTAGTACCTGCAGAGAGAGGAGAACCTCCCAGACAGCAATTCCAGGGAGTGGGACTAACCCAAGCCAGGCAAGGAGGCCACTTCTGCTAACAAGTTTTCCTCCACTCTTTTTCCACCTTCCGTCTTCAGCACTAAACTCCAACCTGGTTTTGCCAGGCCCAGGTTCAATGCCTGATCCCTTTAGGCTGAACTAGGTGTTCATTTCCCATTCATTCATGACGTCCTGTGATTATTGCTATTCCTGCTATTTCCATGTTAAATGATTGTTTTATGTGTTTCTTTCTTGAGGTCAGGGATTTTGCTCCATTTAATTTTCAATCCCCAAAGATAAAACAGTTCCTGGCACATAATAGGTGTTTGATAAAACACACACACACACACACACACACACACACACACACCACCATTTTTTTAATAGTTGACATTTTTCATGATGACTTCCTCTCCTTTCCTCTGTTATTTGGTTTGTACCAATCTGTATTGGTAGGGATACACCTGAAACAACAAGAGTCAATAGACCAGTGATTAAAACAAGAGAGTGTATTGCTTCCATGTCAGAGTAAGAGCAGAAGCAGTCCAAACGGATATGGTGCCTTCGTGGTGTGGGGCACTCAGCATCCTGCTAGTTAGTAGCCCTGCCACCCCTCGTGTGTCGCCTGCACTTGCATGGTTGAAGGTGACTCCCCACAACTGTGTCCTAGCCAGCAGGAAGGGGCATAAAGGAAAGGGCAGACAGGCTGGGTGTCCTTTTTTAAGGTGCAGCAGGGAAGTAGCACACATCACATCCATGCTCATCCCATTTTCAGGACCTCCTAGCTGCATGGAAAGGGAGGCTGGTAAAGGCAGTTTTTCTTTGGGCAACCATCTAAGGCTAAAATTTCTATTACCAGAGAATGAGAGAGCAGATATGGGGGTGTGAGGAGGGCAGGGATCAGTGGCTGTGTCTGCCGCCCTTGTTCTTCCCCTAAACCAGTGGTCGGCAAACTCATTAGTCAACAGAGCCAAATATCAACAGTACAACGATTGAAATTTCTTTTGAGAGCCAAATTTTTTAAACTTAAACTATATAGGTAGGTACATTGTTATTAACTTAATTAGGGTACTCCTAAGGCTTAGGTTGAGCCACATGCAAGGGGCCAAAGAGCCGCATGTGGCTCTCGAGCCGAAGTTTGCTGACCACGGCCCTAAATAGCCTTATTGTAGATGCCCAGACAGTTACATATGATATGCTTGACCTTCACCCCCTTTCCAAGGTACATTTTTATTTGCAGTTGTCAAATCATGTGTGGTCATTTTACCTGTCCTCTGAGGGCATGGGGTTGTATCTTGCACAGCCTTGATCTTGTAGCATGCCTTATACTTAGATGCTCAGTCAATAGTGCCGAATGAATCCATGGGAGAAGAGAAAAGCTTTTTCATTATTCCATTACCTTGTCTCTACGGAGCTGGATTTGTCAATTACATTGAGCCAACAGCACAAATAAATCAGCGTTACCCATGTTGAGGTCTCACAATACATGGGAGCAGTGAGGGACAGAAATATCTCCTTCCCTGCCCTCTGGCGATACACTGGCGGCGGGAGAAGAGTCAGATGTGGGACCAGGTTGACGCTACTCCCAAGATACATGTCACAAAGTCAACGGCACCACTACCATCCTCTCCCCCTTTCCTCTGGCTCTTCTTCGTAAGGAAGATCCACTCTCCCCTCCCTAATTTTAGAAACATTTCATTTGAGTCAGAATGCAAATATTTGGATGCAAAATAATCAGAAGGATCAACATTTTCTAGAGTCCTGAAAATGGACCTTCCTGTACTTTTTGGTCATCTGGTTTGGGTATAGAGTTGGAAATTGCTCATTCACCTTATGAAACTGGGTTACATGTTGATGATGCCAGGTCAGCTGGCCCTGAGAGATCTGTTACCATGACAAACAGAAAGGTCACCTTGCATTTACCCACTTGACCTGCGCTTGTTACGTCTAGACACTCATGCTGAGGGCCACATCACCTAGGAAATCAGACTCACGGACCGGCCTTGGTTCCTGGTGTGTCACTTTTTCCCCAGTCTCTGGACCGGCGGGATTTCCAGCTCCTTTCATATTCATGTCTGTTCTCCCAGGGCAGTGCTGTTTTCAGCGGAGAGAAGCTTCTGCTCCCTCCCCCAGCCCAGGAATGGCCCTGGCCTCTATGACAGCAAATCCATTGCACCATTTAGGCTTAATTAGAGCACAATGACAGATGATTAGTTTATACATCAAAGCACTGAAACAACTCAACAAATTGGCCCCATCCCAAAGCCCAGCACAGGAGTTGGCCTTGAACTCAGAGGCTTTGCCCACGGGGACTGGGGAGCTAGCGATGAAAGCTTGGGAGCCCCATGCAGAGGTACACAGAAGGAGTTCTGTTTCTCAAGTGAAGAAATGGATCCCAGCTGTTTCCAACTTTAATTGTGCGCCTGCGTCTCTCTCACCTTGACTCTCCTCCTCCAAGCCCTTCCTTACTGCTGGGTATAGTTCATGTGTATTCAACTTCCAGTTCTTTGGGAACTGATTTATCAATCCATGAGTTACCCAAGCCTTTTGCTAATTTTCTTTTTTGCCCCATTACCCTCCAACTGGGATTTTGACTATTCATTAGGATACCCCCTAACAAGGAATGAGAGAGGAAGCAAATAAGTTAATCTTTAAACCAGGCCACTTTTGATTTTTTGAGGTTTGATGGGGAAGGAGTTAGAAACTACAGATTGCAACAAGGTAAAATAATTATTTCTGCCCTAACTGGTTTGGCTCAGTGGATAGAGCGTCGGCCTGTGGACTGAAGGGTCCCAGGTTTGATTCTGGTCAAGGGCATGTACCTTGGTTGCGGGCACATCCCCAGTAACGTGTGTGCAGGAGGCAGCTGATCGCTGTCTCTCTCTCATCGATGTTTCTAACTCTCTATCCCTCTCCCTTCCTCTCTGTAAAAAACCAATAAAATTTTTTTTTTTTTTTAAAAAAGAAGAATTATTTCTGGGTCTCCTTCATGCATACTCTCCCTATCCCTTGTAGATGACCAAGAGCCAGGTGAACGAACACATGAGAGCACTCTACATTAGACTGTCTTTGCCTTTTATTACATATTTCAGATCCCTTATTGTCATACTGGGGCTCCAGAGATGCTGACAATGTGTTGGGAGACATAGCAGTTTAGTTCTGGCTCAAAAGGCCAGTCTGTTCATACTAACAATCACTTAATTCAGCGAGAAACAAACCAAACAAAAATCGCCAAATGTCCACCCAGTAGTTGAACTGAACTGACTCTCTTACTTGGACTATACACGTACTCATCCAAACAATTGGCATGTCCTGCTTCCAGGTCAATGGCAAGGCTTCAAGGTCAAAGTCAGCGGCAGAGGGGAAACTTGAATCTAGGTCTTCCTTCATAACCCTTATCCCGCAGGACCATGTGATCTTTCTAATTGTGGGAGAAAAACAGGGCTGCAGCTATATAAAAATCTCACAGAGCACAAAGGCTCAGGCCTCTCTCCCGGAACAATTGATGGAGACGCAGTGCATGGTGGGATTGTTGTTTCCTCGCTATGGGCCTACGGGGTGAGCGGGCATCAGCCTCACCACTGTGATGTGGGCAGACAGCTGAATGCTGGCTGCCTCCAGCACAGGACAGTGGGCGGGGCTGTACGGGGTTCAGACTTCTGTAAGCAAAGCACTTCAGGAGGAGTACGACACTGCATTATTAGCATAAAGCAGGAGCCTATTGATCTGGCTGATTAGAAAACCTTTCAAGGCACTGGGGTAATTAGCACAATTTACAGAGCAGCAGTTATCAGCTTCATTGCTTAATTAACAATGTAAATATCCTTCTAAATGACATTTTATAATCATGATCAGACCCTCTAGCATTTGCCCTGTTCACTGCAAATTCCTTCCCAGATGTATAGATAGTTGCCTTTCTTCCATGCCTAACATCACATTTCTGCATCACTTAATGATAAAGCAATTGTACATGCCCCAATCGCTTCTGTTGCATCTTACTACCTTCTTTTCTCCAGCCCCAAATACACAGTCTGACAATTAAAAGTACTTATTTAGACACGAAAGGGGAGTTCTGTCATGTTCCGGATTCTGAACTATTTTTTTTTTATTTATTTATGTGCTTAGCAGGATAAGTCGTCTTAAATTAGCATCACATTTTTTCCTCTGTAGAGCATGTGAGAAATGAGGCTATTAGGAGGAGAGGTTTAACACAATATTTGTTTACACTAGTTATGGGTGCAGAGAATCATCCCAAACGCATATGTTGCTTTGGCAAGCAGGGTTACTTTTCATGTTTATTTTACTTCCTTATCATTTCTTGTTGAATTAATGTTTGTGATAGACTATTTGGCCTGCCTAATCAAACATATGTGCAGGGAACTCGATTATTTTATTTTAATTTTACATTAAAACCACTTATTCTTTTAATTAAAAGATTATTGTCTGGCCCTTGCCGGTTTGGCTCAGTGGAGAGAGCGTTGAGACCGAAGGATCCTGAGTTTGATTCTGGTCAAGGGCATGTACCTTGGTTGCAGGCTCTTCTCCAACCCGGGGCCCTCTGGTCAGGGCTCATGCAGGAGGCAACCAATCAGAGTGTTTCTCTCAAATCAATGTTTCTCTCTGTCTTTCCCTCTCTCTTCCACTCTCCCTAAAAATCAATGGAAAAATATCCTCGGGTGAGGATTAACAAACAAACAAACAAAAAATATTATTATTCCGTGTCTAAGTTCTAAATGGCCTGGACACAAATTCAAGTCTTTATGGAGACCTGCAGGTGGAAAGTTCAAAGGCTCATGACCTCACTGCTAAGAATGCCCGGGAAGCTTTCTATTACTGAAGGCCCGATGATTTCAGCTGGTGGGTTGTTCACTTCTGATTCTTTCTGCTTCCACTAACTGCTCGGTGGCCAATGCCGTTACACGTCTACCATGTGTGCAGAAAGGGAATTTAATATAGGCCCGTGCATATTACATTGGTAAAGTGGGAGGGGAAGGCAAACATGAATTTTAGAGGGATTTGCCGTAGGTTTTAATTAACCATCTTGCCCTTGTTCCCATTATCATTGATTTGTGTGATAAGTGCCAATTATATGTGTCATAAGTATACTCCTTTTTGCTGAAGACAAGAGATCTTATGTGTGATGCAAATAAGGGTTCTCAGAATGCTAATTTTGTAATGAGCCAGTGCATTCTTCAAGGAGTGTATAGTCTGTCTGGTGGGGAAATAATTATAATGCAAAGTAGGAAACTAGTGTATCATGAGACGGTACAGAAAGAATTATGGCCAAAAAAGAGGGTGGAGAAATAAATTATAGCTGAGAGATTCAGGAAGGCCTGCTCAAAGGTGGGGGCAAATTGGCATAACAGCAAATTGAAAGTATTGGGTGTGGTTTCCAGACGAGGGGAACAGCTGGAAGAAAACACAGAGGTGGGACAGCATGCAATTTAAACGAGGGACAAGAAGATGATTACCATGGCCATGGCAGGAGGAATGTGAAGGGAGACACTACAGGGGATGCTGTGAAGGTCGGTTGGGGCTCCATCTCACAGAACCTAGAATCCAGGCTGCAACAACCACACCGCTTTCTGTAGGCCGGAGAGTCAAAATGTCAGGCTTTGCAGGGCACGTGGTCTCTGCCACAACTACTCTATTCTGCTATTGCAGCACTACAGCAGCCACAGACAATAAGTAAAGGAACGGCCATCACGATGTGCAAATAAAATCTTACTTATGAACACTGAAATAGGAATTTTGTATAATTTTCTCACATCACAAAAGATTTTCTTTGATTTCATTACTGTCCTCTGCTATGGAGGTATGCCGGGGCATGAAGTTGTAACCATCTCCAAACCTCTGAGTGTTCCTTGCTTTTGGTCATATCCCCATGGCTACCACAAGCCAAGTGCTGAGGAACTTGGTTCCAGGAGGCCGAGAGCCTCCAAGTCAGGGCATCAAGTGACTATGATGGTACACGGGTGCACTTGGGGGTTGTGGCTCCATCACTGCTGTGGTCCAGGACCAAGCTTCAGCATGCAGCACTCGGGCAACACGGGGCCAGTGGGCTCCTGATGGGCTTAACAGTGTTTGGTAATTAAAAAGAAATAGTGCCCTAACTGGTTTGGCTCAGTGGATAGAGCGTAGGCTGTGGACTGAAGGGTCCCGGGTTTGATTCCAGTCAAGGGTACATGCCTGGGTTGTGGGCTCAGTCCGCAGTAGGGGGCGTGCAGGAGGCAGCCGATCAATGATTCTCTCTTATTGTTGTTTCTATCTCTCTCTCCCTCTCCCTTCCTCTCTGAAATCAATAAAAATATATTTTGAACAAAGAAAAGAAATAGCTAGGTTAAGAGTTCGGACCATCCATGTGTGGTAAATGGGGTACACAGACTGTGTACCTCTATGTCTATGCACCCATGCTTGGTACACTATACATTGACATTCCTAAACCACCTTCCCCGGGCTGAATTTAGTCTTCTGTGTATCAGCAGGCTAATAATAACTTCCATCCATCTTCTAGGTGAGTTTCTGTAGTTTCCAGCAAATGATTTTCCTCCTGCCCACCCCCTACTTCCCTCACTGTGCCAACCTGTCCTTTAGGACTGGCACCGAGTTTAGACTGGTGGTCCCGTGGGAAGCCTCACAGTCCCTGCTGGCTCTCCTTCCCGCCCAGAGTCCCTGAGAGCTAAGACGGGGCTCAGGGAGGCAGGTCTGGAAGGAATGATGAATCAGCTTTTTCCTTTGTAAGCTGGATCAAAGCAGTTATCTACCTCATTTCCAGCCACACCTGACATAACAAAGGATTTTTAAAGATCATAAAATAAAATGTGTTTTTTTCTGATTTGGAATTACATGTGTATGCTTGAAGAAAACTAATCTCATTGATTGCCTTCCCCTTCATCTTTCTTCCCTTCCCCAGAAATGTCTTTAATTTGTTTTTCTAGTAAGAGCTAACATTGAACAATACACGGCGAGGAAAAGGTTAATTAGGTGATTAAATTAATTTAACAACTTTCAAGAAGGAGGGTGTGGTCAGCTGACCCACGGGTGCTGAGTAGAGGAAGCTAAGGACAGAGACAGAACAGTTGCTTATGGCCATGGGGAAGCCATTGGAAACCTTGTTCCAGCAGGTTCGGTGCTGTGAAGATGGGAACCAGCTTCCTCCCGGGAAGGTGAATGGGTGAATGAGTGAGAAAGTGAGGCAGCCTGTGTAGACAACGCCAATGATGACTTCTTGTCATTTAGGTCTCAGTGTAAATGTCACCTTTTTGGAGTGACCTAAAGTAGCCATCTGGTGACTATCACATGACCATGTCTGATTTCTCGGCAAAGCACTTACTTATGACCTGATCATGCCATCTTTCTTTGTGGTTCTCTGCCACTAGGACACCACACACACACATACAATGATCATGTTTGTTGTTGTTGTTTTCTGTATCCCCAGAACCTAAAAGACTGCTTGGTACCTGGTAGGTGTTCTATAAACATTTGCTGAATGAGTGAATAAAAGTGTGGCTGCAGGGGAGAGTGGAGAAATAGAGCAGAGACAACATGCAGTCTCAAGCTAGAATGTGCCCAGAAATCACGTGGGGATCTTGTTTAATGTAGATTCGGAGCCTGCAGGTCTGGGGTGGGAGATTTTGCATTTCTAACAAGCTCCCAAGCGAGGCTGCTGCTATTGGTCTATGACAGTGATGGTGAACCTATGACACGCGAACTCATTTTTTTGGTAGATTTTTCTTTGTTAAATGGCATCTAAATATATAAAATAAATATCAAAAATATAAATCTTTGTTTTACTATGGTTGCAAATATAAAAAAATTTCTGTATGTGACACGGCACCAGAGTTAAGTTAGGGTTTTTCAAAATGCTGACACGCTGAGCTCAAAAGGTTCACCATCACTGGTCTATGAGCCACATTTCGAGTAGCAAGGCCTCAACACCTATTTGATATGTTGCTTAGAATGAACAGGAGACAAGATGAAGGAAGCAGGCGAGAGGGGATAATGATAGCAGCAAAGATTTAGGAAGGCAGAGGGGATGGAAGCCAGACAACCCGAGGAGGAATTGGTTTTTCAAAGGTGTTCGGAGACCTTCCTCAGTGTAACAGGAAGGAAGGAGGAGAAGGGCTGCGAAGAGGAGGAAGGTCTTGACTGGGGTGTCTAATTATTTAATGAGGTCACGGCTTAGAGTGAGGGCGGAGATGAGCTATGGGAGTTCTAAAAGAAACAGTCATTTTCCTCCCAGGCAGCATCCAGAATGCCTTAGAGCTTGAATAATACATTTAAGGTAAAAACCCATCAGCTGTGTTGTGTCACTGTCTCAACATTCATCTACTTGGGAGCAGGTTGGAGAGGGAGGATGGTAGGTTCATTCAGAGTGTGTGAGGCAGGGTGAGAGGAACCAGAGATTTGAGGGTATTGGTAAGGAGGGAGTGACTTTTAAAATTAATTATTAATTTAAAAATTTTCAATTTCAGTTGACATTCAATGTTATTATATATTAGTTTCAGGCGTACAGCATAGTGGCTAGATAATGATGTAATTTACAAAGTGATTTTAATGGTGGACCAGAGGAAGTGAGGCACAGGCACTGGGAGAGACACGGCTACTCAGCCCCTGCTCTCCGGGGGCTCTAGTGGAAGACAACACACACACACACACACACACACACACACACACACACACACACACGTATGTATTATATGTAAATGTACATGTATATGTAACTAGCAGATCCACCCCCATAGTGCCTTGAGCCTTCTGCTGTGTAAATCTGGCAGACTTACTACTACCGGCATCTGCATCTCTACCTGAGAGCATGGAAGGCAGGGAGAAGTATAGAGCGTTTGCACCCAGAGAGCATCATTCAACCAGTAAATACCCCAGCTCTCATGACCCTAGGGTGGGTAGCAGGTGTGTGCTCACATGGGTTTCCCTCAGGAGGAGGCTCAGTTGCCCATGGTGGTGACTTGATGGGCAAGGTTCTCTTTATGGGCTGCCTCCCTTTCCCTGTCTCTGTTCCCTTCCTGGGTATTTTCTAGCATCACCTACCAAAAAAGGACGGAGAAAGAGACAGGCTACCAGTGGGGAGGAAGAGCTGTCTGCCCCACTGTCGAGTGGGAGTCGGGGCATCAGGGATGTTGAGGAAGAGACCTGTGAGGTGGGATCAAGAGGATGGGCAGGTGGAAGGAACATGGGGCATCTGAGGGTCTGAAAGGACATTTTGGCTGCAGTAGGAGACCGGGACATGGAGTGAAGCCTGAGACCAGACCCTGAGGGTCCTGTAGGGGTGATGAGGAGCTGAGGGTATCTATTCAGAGAACACTGAGAAGCCAGGAGGGGGCTCCAGAGACAGGGACAGCATCAGCGGAGAAGGGCAGGAGAGTGGGCGTGGGAGGAGGGAGTTCAGGGGCTCTGCTCCAGCCCAGGGCTTGCATGGAGCTTTGCACTTGGAGGGGTCTCAGCGAATGTTTGATGAAATGCGAGGCTGAGCCGCTCTCCTGGGGCTCCGGTGGAAGACTATATACACTCATCCGATGACCTTCTGAAGGAAGCTGGGCTGCGAGGACCGAGCCCCTTGCATGAATTTCATGCATCGGGCCTCTAGTATATATATATGTATGTATGTATTACATGTAAATGTACTACTAACAATGCATGACTGCTAACTACATATTTGATTGACTAGACACCTTATTTTCTGGCCAAAATGAATAATGGTTTTCCTCAGTAAATGATTTTTGTTCTGGGCTGCTTCCCTTAGCTTTATCAGGCCTTTCTCTGTGGGGAGCACCAAAGGGCTAACTTCCTTCAACTTCTTCTCATTCTTCACTCCCCTTCTCTCTCTCCTCCCCTCCCCCCTTCCTTCCCCTCTATACCTCTCTGTCTCTCTCTTCCTCCAAATAACCCCATTTAATAAAGTTCATTATTTCGTACAGTCTCCATTTCTATTAACTGTGACATTAATTCTTAACCTTTGGCTTTAAGTCTCTGCAGATGTAATCAGAGGAAACAGAATTACACTTCGTGAACAAGGTGATTTTTAAAGTGGATCTTTAGTTAAATGCTATCAAAATGCAGAAAATAAAAATGTTGCCAAGCACATTCACTCCTTTGTTAATGTCACCATCCTGCCTTCACTTATACGTTTCATGGGAAAAATTCAAATTTCAAAGGTGATTTATACAAAAAATTGTGTGTATGTGTGTGCATGTTATTCATAATCTGAAATCATGAGACATTGAACATATTTTTAAGAGATGAAAACTGGAGACTCATATTCACACATCTGATCATCAGTGTGATCGCACGTGTAGCCAGTGTAAATATATTATTACAGAACACACCAAGAAATACAATATGATATTTACCAGTCAGCAAGTTTAGATTTATGGAGCTGCAGAAAGCAATACAAGAAAGAGGTCTAGGAAGTCTAAAACCCAGGCCATAAATTACTCTCCAAGAATATGTTGTAGCCCTAGCCGGTATGGCTCAGTGGATAGAACCTGGCCTGCGGACTGAAGGGCCCCAGTTCGGGGGCACATGCCTGGGTTGCAGGCTCTATCTCTAGTTGGGGGCGTGCAGGAGGCAGCCAATCAATGATTCTCTCTCATCATTGATGTTTCTATCTCTCTCTCCTTCTCCCTTCCTCTCTGAAATCAACAAAAATATATTAAAAAGAAAAAGCATATGTTGTAAACAGTCACAATTGTACCCTTTTCCCTCTTGTATTCCTTTATATAAAAATCTTGAAATCCTTGCTCATCCCTTTCTTCAACCAGCAATTAAAGAAACAAGAAACTAGATATCTAAGATGTCACACAACCTTTTACACCCAGTATTTTCATTTTCTTAAAAATGAATCTTCAGTAGTTGGTGAGGGTTATGCTTTGCAGGCCTCTGGGGGTGCAGATCTGTTCATTGGGTTTTTTAAATATATATATATATATATATATTATTGGTTTTTTTTAAAGAGAGGTGGGAGAGGGATAGAGAGTTAGAAACACTGATGAGAGAGAAACATCAATCAGCTGCCTCCTGCACACCCCCCACTGGGGATGTGCCCGCAACCAAGGCACATGCCCTTGACTGGAATCGAACCTGGGACCCTTCAGTCCGCAGGCCGATGCTCTGTCCACTGAGCCAAACCAGTCAGGGCTGTTCATTGGGTTTTCCATTTCCACTCTGGTGTCCCCTTTTACTTTCACCAAGCCCCCCCCAAGCCCCTCGCCCTGTGTTCTGGCAGGATCTGAGACATGCAAATTGCAAACTGGTAAATAGCAACTTTGCATATTTTGAATAGAAGAGAACAGCGGTACCACTCATTCCGTTCACAGGGAAATCTGAGATAATGGGAGTGAGAGCAAGGGCAGGCCGAGGGTCCTGCGTGTTTTCTTCAAAGTGTTTATTATGCTTATTAAACCTATTGTACAGTGATGAATTAATTTGAATTATTTACATGGTCAACCTTTGAGACAATAACCTGATTTAATCAGAGGATGCAAATGTATTGTTTCTCTTTGAAATCTAAAAACAGGCTTAAATTGGAAGAAGCATCAGGACTTGTATTGTTTCTTACAAATATTGGTTACAAACCTGCAGGTGTCAGGTTAAATGGCATAATGTCAGAGGTCAGGAGAATGTGGAGATGTGTTTCTTATAAAAGTCCATAAACTCCCCCATGAGAACATGTCCCCTGGACAGCCAACTTGGGTGACAAATATCTCAGGTAAAAAGTCTTTCAATTCCATTTATTGGTAATTATCCTGCATTGTCTGACATGAGGGTGTTTGTCTGCTAAAATTTCAGTGTAGAGGAAAATAACTAGTAAGAATGGTTGGGTTCTCATTCGATCATGGGCCAGGTGTCATTTTAGTGAATGTGTGGACTGGTAAGAATTCTTTAGTTTTACTACTGAAGCGTGAGAATCTAAGGTTGATGTCAAGTTCAAAGTATTATAATCCGATTATTTAAAATATCCAGGTTTCCTTCTGACTTTGAAAAAATCGGAAATCGTTGTTCAAGCCCATCTTACGTTGGGTTATTATTTTTTCTTGGTGTTTGGATGTTTACGGGGAATCTTTGAGAAAGGTAAAATCTTGTGTGTTTAGACAGAGAGGCACGAGTGATTCTGAAAGTGGAGTCTTTTTGAGGTAAAGGGAACAGCTTGCATCTTGAATATTTTATGAGATCTGAGTATCAGAACAGCGATTTTTAGCCCGTGTGCCATGGGACTTTTTAAAACATGTAATACCTATTTAGTCAGGGGCACTGACCTCTTTTCCTTTTAGACTGTCAAATTAAAAATTGACAACAGCCAGCACAATAATTGCCGTCAGGTGTGATTAATTCAAAATTATACCTATTTTTTGTTAATCCCCTCACCTCTTCCATTCAGCCCCCAGTGCTCCCCCCTTTGACAGCTGTCAGTCTGTCCCATGCATCCATGCCTCTGTTGCTATTTTGTTCATCAGCTGATTTTGGTCACAGACAACAGTGAGGTGATAGCCAGAGGGAAAGGGGGTGAGGGGTGAGGTGGAAGTGGGCAAAGGGGGAGGAAAGGGGGATGGAAAGAGACTTTGCTTGGGGCTATGGGTGCACAATGCAGCGTGCAGATGTTTTATTGAGTTGTACAATTGAAACCTGTATGCTTTTGCAAACCAATGTCACCCTAATACATTCAATGCAAATTATAACTAATTTTTGTCAGGTTGGCAAAAAAATAATAATAATAATACATTTCTGGTGTGCCGCAGAATTTTAGTCATTAGTTTGTGTGCCATGAAATGAAAAAGGTTGAAAATGGCTGTCCTGGAACAATGTTTCTGATGCAGGAACATAGCAATCAAGGAGCAAAAGGGAGATGGAGCCAAAGACAAACTGAAATATTTTCAAAATATTAAGTGAGCCTAACGCTGAAAACAGGAAATGATGGCGATACTGCAGATTGTTCCTAGTAAGGGCCTTAAAAGCTTAATGATTTATTGATTGAATCTGCACTAATGATGTGCCCCTGAATATGCATGTATAAATAAGAGGGCTTCTTTAAGAAGGTTCAATCATGTCTTTCAGATATATTTGGCTTGAGTCTATATATTCAAAATAAATGGGATGGTTGAGGCAATTATCTGAATATGCCAGGGCTGGAACCCCCACCTGATTTGGAGGAAGGCTAGTATGTCAGGTGAAAAGGTAAAACAAAAAAAGGGAGAGGAAACTCTACAGGGAGTTAGGGGAAAACAAAAGAGAGAGAAACCTGAAAACCACCACTGTTAAGAAATATCTCTCCCCTCCCCCTTCCAACTTCTCTTATCCTAAAAGGAGAAAAATAGATTCCCAGGTGCCACCAGGGAGCAATGTTTCCTTGAAAAGAAGAAGAAAGAAAGAGAGAAAAAAAAGTTGTCCTGTTAAATCAGCTACACATGGAGTCTGCCTGTGTGAGGAAATCAGCCTTTTCATTACAAATAGGTTTAAAAAGCCCCAGAGAAGAGAGACGTGAACAGAAGCAATATTATCCACTAACAACCCAACTCGCTTTTAGACATCAGCTGAGAGAAGATCAGCAGCAGCATTGAACAGGGGGTTTGTCTGAAGATAAAGACTCATCTTTTCTTCTTTCAGGATATAAAACTTGTATTTAAACCAATTCAGAGAAGCACGTTAGCTTTAAACATTAGAGAGCAGGGAGAGCCTATTTAATAAAACAGCATTATTTCATTTTCAAAGAACGATACTGGCAGTAGCTCTGAGTTTAAATTCTGTATTCTTTCCCTCAATTATAATTATAGATGGGTCTGAAAGGAAGCATGCCTATTACTGTCATATTTATTCTTTTGACAGGTGTTATGGGACTGTAATTTAATGGAATGACTCAAAACGCAATTTCCCATCCAAATATAATTCCTGTCATCAGCCCGAGTGGTTTCGGAAAGTTCTCTAGTCAGCCTTTTCACAGATCTTGAACGCCCCTGATGTTTTAGCATCAACCCACGTTCAGGACTATCGGGGGAGAGCCTGCCTTCAGGGCTTATATCCGAGGCGGCACCAGCCAGAAGGAGGGGTGGGTGTTTAGCGTAAGAAGGATGTCAGTGGAACGGCTTTAATTTCAACTGAGTGGGGCGGGTTGGGGAAGGGGCACCCAGTAGGTATGGCAGGTTGGACCCCAAGCCCCGCGCGCGGCCGACAGAGGGCGCTCGGCACGCCGCGGCCAGGCGGGGGCGGGGCCGCGCAGATGCGGAGACGCAGGCGCACTCGGGGCCCCGCGTCCGCCCGGGCCGGGGTTGACGTTTCCCAGTGGAGGCGGGTGAGCGCGCGGCGTGGGCGGAGAGAGGGGGGCCGGGCGGGCGCGCAGGGCCCGGAGCCGCTGGGGTGGAGGGCGGGCTGGGGATGTGAGGCCTCGGGTGCCCTCGGCTTTGCGTGGCCTGGGAAGACCTTGCAGCGACTCGCGCCGCCCCGTTCCCCTCCCCGCCCGTTGTCGTGCCTCGGGAGGGCCGGGTGCCCCGGACGCCCAGGCCCACAGCAGGCCTCGCGGGCGCGGCGCGGAGCAGCGGGGCAGGCCCGGGGACCCGCAGGGGGCCCGGGGTCTCCGGACGCCTCCGCGGAGCCTGGCCGCGGCCCCACTAGGGAAATGTTCATTGTCTGGCGCGCACACCTGCGGGGTCAGCCCCCGATCGCCCGTTTTAACAAGTGGACGTGGCCCCTCCGCGGCCCCTCTGTCTGGAGCACGCGGGAGCGAGCTTGCCTGGAGTGACCTTCCCATTTTGATTTCTGCTGCCGAAGGACGGATCAGATCACTCCGTGGCTGAGGCCCCTTAGCCCTTAAGACTAATCTTTTGTTCGCTTTTACACTGCATACAACTCACCCCTTTAAAACGCACAATTGAATGTCCTTTAGTACATTCACAGATGGGAGCGTCATCCATCACCATAGTCAGTTTTGGAACATTTTCATGACTCCCAGAGCAACTCCTCTTTTAGCTCTCATCACCCCAACCGCCCCTTCCCTCCAGCCCTAGCCAGCACTGAGCTACTTTGTGTCTCTATAGATTTGCCTATTCTGCACATTTCGCATAAATGGAATCATACAATATTTGGTATTAGCTTTTTTCACCTAGAGTGATGTTTTCAAGGTTAACCCATGTTATAGCATGTATCAGTAGTTCATTTCTTTTTAATTATAAATTAATCCATTGTATGAAGGTACCATGTTTTGTTTATCCATCGGTAAATGTCAAGCCTTTCAGCTTTGGTCCCAGGGCTGAATCCAGAGCCACACACGTATTAGCTGCTCTGAATGGCAGTGTATGGGTGACTGACACAGCTTGCTGGCTTTAATCTCTCTCTTTGTACCCCATTTGTACCTGGTATGTGATTGTGCTATTGTTGTGCTGAATTGAGTTGAATTGGATAACAGACAGGATCAGGCACCCCAGAGATTGTGGCACACCCCAGTGACTCTGGACGGAACTAGTAAAGATGGGGAAAGAGACTTAAGAATAGTTCATGGAAAACAAAAAAGAATAGTTCATGGAAATAAAGGAACCTTCCAGCCGAATGCCAGGGCCAGGTAAGCTAAAACAGAGAATGCTAAGTTGCATTCCTTGAATTCCCAAGTAGAAAGGTGACATTGCCATCCGAGGCATGTTTTCAAGGTTCACCCATGTCGTAGCAGGTACCAGTGCCCACAGAGCTGGTCAGAACACAAGAAAACCATGATTTTGAGGCTGGGATCAGTAATGAGGGTGTGTGTGTGTCCAGCGTGGGTTGGAGAAGCACTGGGAGATCATAGCAGGATGGCTATCTTGGAAAAGAAACTACTGAATGGCTGGGGCAATTGACTAAATAATGAAAGTCTGGACTTGGGGATAGGTCACCAGAGACTTTAGCTCCAAAAGGCAGAGGTCAGACTAATATGTAGACTTTTTCAGAGCAGATTTTAGCCCCGAGCCAAAAGGAATTTCTGGCAGCTCGGGCTGCCAAGGCTGTGGAGGAGAGAAGGTGGCTCTCAGCTCTTCGATATTCTGGTTTTGAAAGACTGCCTACATGGGACTGTTTTTCTGTTCATTCAGTTAACACTGTTTCCTGAGAGCCTACTGTGAGGCAAGCCGCACTCCCTGAGGTGTTTTTATAACTTTCTAATTCATGAAAGGGGACAGGATGACTAACCAGAACTCAGTTCTGAGTTGGGAAAGAGCTAAATAAATTTCACCTGATCTTTTGTTTGATTTAAAAGGAAAAAAGATATATATTTTTCTCCTTGATGTATGCAGAGCTAACTTGAATCAATGAACTCCACAAAGCTCTCCCAGTCTCACTTTGCCATAATATTTATGAAATTGTGGGATTTTTCTCATTACACATGAAAATAAACATAAAATCATTACAATAAAAAGACGTTGGTTCCTATACTGCTTAAAATAATTGCATGCTTGTCCCACATTTTGGGGAAAGCTGTCAGGAGTGATAGGGGGTAAAGGAGGCTGTTAGGGGTTTTAGGCAGGAACGCGACATGCTGAGGGTCACATTTGGAAAGATTCACTCTGGCTGTTGAGTGAAGAATAGCTCGGAAGATAGGGAGACCTGCTGGGAACTCTGGGAGTTGTCCCTGTGAGCTAAGATACGAGCCTTAACCAAGGCTCTTACAATGGAAATAGGAGGGGACAGATTTGATGGGCATTTAGGTGTAGGATTTGGTAGGACTTAGAGACCAGTGACATAGGAGTGGAGGGAGGAGGAGGAGTCTGGCTCTGGGATGGTTTTGGTTTGGTTGCCTAGGACCGTGGTCGGCAAACTGCGGCTCGCGAGCCACATGCGGCTCTTTGGCCCCTTGAGTGTGGCTCTTCCTAAGCCTTAGGAGGACCCTAATTAAGTTAATAACAATGTACCTACCTATATAGTTTAAGCTTAAAAAATTTGGCTCTCAAAAGAAATTTCAATCGTTGTACTGTTGATATTTGGCTCGGTTGACTAATGAGTTTGCCGACCGCTGGCTAGGAAGATGGTGATGTTTTCACAGAGGCAGGGAGCCCAGGTCGAAGGGTCAAGTCCAAGGAGTAAGGATGTGCCAAGCGAGCATTCCCAGGGCCACGGGGTTTGACTACAGTTTTAGCAATGATGCTGTGAGGTTCACTGCCCCTTAAATCATAGCAAACCCCCACTTTAAATTAAATTGAGATATTTTTAGTGTAACTCTTCTGAGTGGACCCACACATGCCTTCTCTGCCAGTTATTACTGGGAAGGACTGAGAATGATAATTGAGCTGAAAATAGTCTCCCGCCCATACTTGCTGGGTTGGTTTCTAAGTATTGCTTGGGTTTTTAAGTAATGAAACTAAGTTGTGCTCTTTCCAAATGTTAATTTTGAAGACTGCAGCTGGTAACCATCTGTTACACCACTAGCGTTTTACAATATTTGATTAGCACTTTATATAGTTTGGGGAAGCCTGCCAGTGGAATCTGCCCCCCAGGTTGCGGGCTTCAGTGGGATGACCTCTCCGGGGGTACTGGAAGGTCTTTGCCCCCATTGTATGGGGTTCCCCTCCGTGTGGCTGGTGGGACTGGCAGGCTGATATTTGGGGCACGAGGACCTTGGGGAACCCCGCCCTGTTTGCACTCTTCCTTAGAGCTGGAACCATCACAGCTCATCATGGAAGTAGAATTTGGGAGATTAAGATTTTTCGATCCGTTTCAACTGTTTTGGCTGCAAGTGACAAAACAAACCCGAGCTGCTTTGGCAAATGGGATTAATTGTCTTGGATCATTGCAAAGTCTAGGGGTGGGACTGCCTTCAGGTGAATGGTTTTAGGGCTCAAGTGAATTCTTCAGACTTGGTTTTATGCAGGTTCTCAGCTCTGCCTTTTGTGGCTTCAGTCTCCGGCTTCAAGAGGAGGCAAGATGGCTTCCCTGAGAGAGGGTGAGTCCTCTCACCGTCAGGTCTAGTCACTCCTGTAGACGTGTTGAGATTCACTCAGCTTCCTTCATGTGCCCAGCTGTGAACCAATCCCTGCCACCACGTGGATGCAGGTCTCTGATTGGCCAGACTTGGCGTGGAGCTCCACCCAGACCTTGTGGGCTATGACCTGGCCTCACGGGATCACCAGCCACACATCTGGGGCTGTTACCAGGTGGGTGGTGGGCGCAAACAACCACCTACCTACCCCAGAGTCAGAGCGAGAGCCCGGAGCACCAGGAGCAAATGGGAAACTTAGCTGTGGAGATAGACATTTTTTGTTGCCAGGAAGATATGCTGGAAATGGAATGAAGGAGCCTCTGAAACCAGCTACTTACTGAGTTTCTTTTCTCAGTTTAAGGACCTCTGATCGATTGAAAACCAAGGCCAGTCACTTAATCTTGGTCTTTTAGCTCCTTCATTTGGAGCACAGTGAACTTCTCTGTCGCAGAGGGGAAATCTGGACGGAGGAGATAACAGATCCCATTCAGTCCAGCTCAGTAAACAGGGCACGAAGCACTGGGGCCTGGGCCAGGCTGCCCAGGCCTGGCAGCGCATGAATCCTGGCAATGTGGGAAGCACTGTACCAGCTCCACAAACAGGGTACTGCTCCCCCCTCCCCCCGCCCCACCGGAGGGACAGTCAGGAAGGGCTTCCCAGAAGAAGTGACATCGAGCTGGGCCTGGCAGGATAAACATGAGTTCCTCACATGGAGAGGGGAAGGGAGCTCCACGCTCAGGCAGCTGCATGTGCAAAGGCACCAAGAGGTGACTGACTTGTGGTTTTGGGGGATCTGGGAGAAGGTCCTTGTGGAGGAGACTGGGACAGGACAGGCGGAGGCAGGAACACAGGCAAGATGCTGTGGCAGAGGACCAGGCAGGAGCCTACAGGGCAGTGAGCATAGAGGAGGTACTGTTATGGGCTGGGAGGCACTTAATGGAAGCTTAACAAATCCTTATGTTCTAGATTCTATTATTGGGGGGGGGGGGGTAGGGGGGGGCTGGAATCTGTGCTCTTAGTTGAGTTTCCTGCTTCAAAAAATAAGAGGCCAGATTAGAGTTACAGGTTCTTTGGAGAGAGACATGATTATACAGAGCTTAAAAAGATGGGTTCTGCAGACACAAAGGAGTACATGACGTATGATTCCTTTTATGTAAAACTCAGGAAAATGCAAACTAATCTGTAGTGACAGGAAGCAGAGCTTGCTTTGGGATGGGGGAGTGGTGAGGGCAGGAGGAGGGATTGCAAAGAGGCTGCAGGAAATTTGTGTGGGTGATGGAGATGTTCACTCTTTTGCTTTTGATGATGGTTTCTTAGGTGTATACATATGTCGAAACTTATCAAAGTGTACACTTTAAATATGTCAATTGTATGTTAATTACATATCAATAAAGCTCTAAAGGTTTAATAAAAAGAAGAGGTGGGCTCTGGAACCTGTCTGGGTTCAAATCCCAGCTCTATCCTTATCAGACCTCTCTGCTGATTTTTTCTTTCTTCTTTTTGGTGCTTGATTTTTTAAAAATGTGTGCATTAATCACACAAAAAGCGAATAGGACAGAATAAGAGCTCATTATTATTTTATTTATTTATTAATCCTCACCTGAGGATATGTTTATTGATGAGAGATCCAGAGAGAGAGAGAGAGAGAGAGAGAGAAGAAACAGAGAAATATTGATTGGTTGCTTCCTGTATGTGCCTTGACTGGGGATTGAACCCAGTTATGTGCCCTGACTGGGAATTGAACCTGCCACCTTTTGGTTAATGGGGCAACACTTTAACCAAGTGAGCCACCCTGCCAGGGCAAGAGCTCATTATTATTCCTATTTCTAACATACAGGAAAGTGAAATCACGTGTATCATGACAACTTTTTATGTAGCTGCTTCTGGAATCTTACTAAGCTGCAGGAAATTTGTGTGGGTGATGGAGATGTTCACTCTTTTGCTTTTGATGATGGTTTCTTAGGTGTATACATATGTCGAAACTTATCAAAGTGTACACTTTAAATATGTTGATTGTATGGAATCGTGTTTCTCAAACTTTAACTGCATGTGAATCTCCTGGACATCTTGTTACAACGCGGGTTCTGTCTAGTAGGTCTGGGGCGGGGCCTGAGAATCTGCATTTCTAACAAGCTCTCAGGTGATGTCGATGCTTCCGGCTACCCTTTGAGTAGCGAGGCTCGAACCTCTCATCCTGCCCTCTGTTGCTTGAGGTTAGATGATTCCTCAGCAATTGTGACGCGTGATTTTCCTGCTTGTCCCTCCTCCTCCTGTCAGTGACTCCTCCTTGCCTGCCACCTGGAGTTGGTGTTCAGAAAGAAGATGCGGCTGAACATCTCACTTGTGTTCCTTGTCGCCTGCTCTGGGCTGAGAGCCTGCAAGACTGAATGCACAGCCAGAGCTCAGGGTCTGGGTTCCGAGGGATGTGGTATAACCGCGACCTGGCCTCTGTGCTGTTATCAAGCCTCCTTCACAGAGCGCTGGAACCCGGGGGCCAGGACTGGGCATTGGCTTGATGCCTTAGACGTGATGCTCTGTGTTTTCCAGGGACAGACAGCCTTGCAGATGGCCCCGCTCCCGGGGGCAGAGCTGGTCCAGACGCCTCTGCAGCTCTACCGATACCTGCTGCGCTGTTGCCGACAGCTGCCCACCAAGGGCATCCAGGAGCATTACAGACATGCTGTCAGGCAGGTGGGAGCAGGGGATGCTGGGCCTGGGGGTGGGGAGATTCCTCTAATAGAGGGCCTATCAGAGGGTCAGGGGTCAGGGGCAGGAACGGGGGCAGGGATGGTCTTTCAGGCGGTGGGGGTGGCAGCTTAGTAAGAGCCACTGGGTATCAGTGCTGGGCAGCCCAGCTCTTCTCTCTGGTTTTTGTTGAGGAAACAGAGGATGGATGTGCCATCCAGCCCCCCAGCTCTGCGCCAAGCCTTGAAATGGATAATTAAAATAGGCACATCCTCATTGTGACAGAGGTCTCTGTTGACAAAGCACACCTGACTTTAACCGTGAGCAAACATCAGGTAAGCCCAGACCGAGAGACCGTCCACCACATAACTGGCCTGTTCTTGTCAAACACATCGATGTCGGGAAACACAGAGGAAGGCACCAGAGCTGCTCTGGTTTACAGGTGTGACTGCGAAATGTAACGCATGATTCCAGATGGGATCCTCGACCAGAGAAACAATTCTCATAAAGGACATTGTTGGGGGAAATTCATGAAGTTGGCATTTGGGCTGTGAATTCTATAGATACACTAGTACTGTATCCATGTTAAATGTTCTGAATTTGAGTACTGTTGTTATTAAGAGAATGCCCTTGTTGTTAGGAAATACACACCCAAGTGTTTGGGGGTGAAGGGCTTGTCTGCAACTTTTAAGTGCTCCCAAGAGTTTAATGCAAACACATGAGAGAGAATAGTGAAGCCAATGTGGCAAAATGTTAACACCTGGTGATTCTGAAGGCCATTCTCTTGTATTATTCTTGCAGTTTTTCTACAGGTTAGAATTGATTTCCAAATAAAAAGTTAAAAACTAAAATTAATACAAATATAATGTGGAAACTGGAAACGATAGAGGAAGCAACAGAGGGCTGTGGAAACATGGAGAAGGGAGCAGTTAGTTGTGTGAGGGAGTCGGGGAGGACTTCCCAGAGGTGAGCACTTGAGATGCTCCTAAAGACAAGGAGGGTGTGTGGGGTCGAGAGCAACAGGGCAGAGGAGGCACCAGTGCCCGAGTGTCCTGAATGGACCTGAATCTCACGTTGCTCCTCGAGGGTGAACATCCGGCCAGAAGCAAACAGCAGCCTGGGCTCTGCACTGGGCTTGGCTGGATTTGCCATACCACCCTCCCGCGGCCCCTTCCTCCTCTGCGTGGCTTTCCAGCATGGGCCGGAGAAGCCCTATTCTTCCCGGTTGTGAAGCCATGCAGACATCTCCCTCTAGTGGGCAGCTTCCTGGGAGGAGCAAACGAAACAGTGACGGAAATTTCCCTTAGGCCCTCCATCACCCTTCCCCCCACCTGATAACCTTTGAGTCCAGCTTGATTTGGGTGGTAATTTAGGGACCAGTCTTCCATTTCATAACTGCCCTGCTGGCAAGAGGATGTGCTATGCAGTTGAATGGACCAGAATTCAAATGCTGACACCATTGCTTAGCACAGCAGTTCTCAACCTGTGGGTCGCGACCCCTTTGGCTGTCGAATGACCCTTTCACAGGGTCGCCTAAGACCATCCTGCATATCAGATATTTACATTACGATTCATAACAGTAGCAACATTACAGTTATGAAGTAGCAACGAAAAGAATTTTATGGTTGGGTCACAACATGAGGAACTGTATTTATGTGGAATCATAACTCTTATGGAGGGAAAGAGAGATGCTGAGTATAAAGTGCCCACAGTGTGCCTGGCCTGTGACTGGTGCTCTGAAGCTGCTGGTCCTGTGAATTTTGCCACCATCTTTTTTTTATGCTTAAACTTTCAGAGTTTCCGGGTTCATTCAGATGAAGACAATCCCGAGAGAATCCAGCAGATTATTAAAAGAGCCATTGAAGATGCTGACTGGATCATGAACAAAGTAAGTGCTTGGCTCCTACCTATACCTGTGAGCTGCAATCTCTATGACCAGCAGGGGTCGCTTCTGCTCCACATTGAGAACAGTCTCGCTGCTCCCCACCTCTAGGAGCCAAAAGGTGATGGCAGATGCCCTTCTGATTGTATTTGTGTGTTTGTTGTGTTTGACGGGACAGGGGGACACCCTCAATCCCTAAAGACACATTTCTTTTTTTGTTAATTCTCACCCGAGGATATATTTCCCCTTGATTTTTAGAGAGGGGAAGATGGGGGGGGGGGGGGCGAGGGGGGAAGAGAGAGAGAAAGAGAAAGGGAGAGGGAGAGAGAAACATCAATGGGAGAGTGAGATGGCGCAGCAGGAAGAAGGAAGAGAGCAGTCTTACTGGAAACAATATGACAAAGCTGACAACAGTGTTGTGAAGAAAGAGCTGCCTTGCGGGTGGGTAGTGAGCTCTGTCTCTGCAGGTATTCCCACTGAGGCAGGTTAGTGAGGAAACCTTCAAGTGTCTGTTTTGGTGGAGAAAGAGAGTCAGTAACATAGACTGGCCTGCTGGTCCTTACACTTTGGTTGGAAAACCTAGAGAGCGAAAACATGCCCTACCCCTCTGTCCTTCTAAGTCAGAAACTCCAGTTATTGGGCCCAGGATTCATTTTTTTAAACTCAGTGATTGGACTAGATGGCTTTTGAGGTTCCGCCTCTACCTGAGGTTTTTCCTCCCTCCAAACAAGGCTCATCTTAAAGGGAACGATGGACATGCCACTGTGTTTAATTCTAGTTCCCCAGTGTCTTTCTTATCCTTTCTCCCAACCCCATCAGCTACCTTTTCCACTAAAGAAGAAAGGGGGGATCCAGGCCCCAGCTAGATTCAGCAGCCTGGGCTCCACCACTTTCAAGAAGCCCCTGCGGGGGCATCCGAGGCCTAGATGACCACCGTTCTCAGCCTTCCCTGGTCCTCCCTCTCGCATTGGCTTTCCTCACCCGCTTCTAATGACCTCTCTGTCTTGCAGTATAAAAAGCAAAACTGAGACTCAAAGAGTGAAGCCGCCCTGAAGACCCTGAAGGTGAGAGGCCTCCCTGGAAGGAACCAGCAGCAGCAGCTCTGGACTCTCATTGTCCTGCTGGTGGGGAGAGCAGGACACCGGGTGTGGGAGCAGCCGACGTTTGCTCCAATGGCTCTTCTCAGGCTGCTTGTGTCCCCGGTGACCTCTATGTTTGCTTTTCCAGGCGGTTATGATGTGAGATTTTGGGAGAATGTGTTTTTTCACTTTCCTCTGAAAGTGATTCATTTATTCTGGACGTCATTCTTTGAGACCCGAGTGGGCGTCCCCTCAGATGGCGGCCTGTAAGGTGGACAGGGCATGGGTGTCAGAACCAGACAGATCTGGATTTGAATCCCAGCTCAGCGGCTTTTCAAGGGCGTTGACTTTGAGCTTGGTTTCCTCTCTTGTGAGAATAAATAAGATGAAGTCAAAGAGCCTAACGCAGGACATGGTACCTGGTGGTGCCAGTAGATGACCCTCTGAGGAAGCCGCCCTCCCCGCCCCTCCTCTGCTCCCCAGGGCTCCGCGTATCTCTCTCTAGCCCACGGCACGTTGGTTCGTTTGCTTGTGGACTTGTCCTGTCCCTACTCATCGCCACTGTCCCCTTCCCCCAGGCCCCTGAGCCTTCACAGTTGCACTGCGCCCAGCAGTCTGCCAAGCAGCTGTGCTTCCCGCCCAGAGAAGCAGGTGCCTGGTCTTTGCCTTCATGGGTCTCTGCCGTCAGAGTCCCCGAGTCCTGAGTGGTGAAATGCAGCCTGCATGAAACAAGGAGGAATGCCAAGCACCTCCAGTAGTGCCCACGTGTTTAGGCTTCTGTGAACCTGCCATCTGTCTTGACTGTCCCTTCCCTCCTTTGCCACCATCTCAGAAGGAGGGGAGGAGGGAAGCCAGCAAGCAGTCCTGTGGATTTTCACGAGCCTGAAATTGGTGGAGAAAGACAGACCCAGATCGCATCGCAATTCTGCTCAAATTGTACTTGGGTAACTTACCTTGCCTCTTTCAGCCTCACTTTTCCCATCTGTCCAATGGGGTAATGGCCGGACCTACCTCGAGAGCTGTGGTGAGGAATAATGAGGTCTAATGCATGCCAAGTGTCACCCAGAGCCTGGCATGGGGAGCTGGCTGCATGGGGAGCTGGCTGCACGGCCAGCCCGTGGTTACCAGCTACAACTATTAGGGAGCCATGCTTTGCAAGTGGGAGATGGAAGCTCGGAGAGGTTGAGCCTCTTTTCAGGGTCACAAAGCCACTAAGCCAGGTCTGTCTGAATCTACCAAACAGCACAGATTTGGGAGGGAAAGGAGAGCATCAGGGAAAGAGGGAAGGAAGGAGAACGGGAGGGACGGAGGGAGGAGGGATAAGGAAGGAGGAGAGAAGCAGGGAAGGATCAGGGGGAACTGGCCAGAGCAGGTGGAAACCAGAGGCCACACTGGGACTTGAGTACCCCCGAGGATTCAGCCAGAGGGATGAGCTAGCATGTGTTTATGTGCTGGCAATTACATGGCTTAAAGTGGCTCAGCTACATCTATGTGCATTTGACTGATCAGCAGACAGTGAAGTAAATACATCAAATTGTGAAAGCTTGGTGTCTTCTTGCCACTTGTTGTTCCCTACTGTGTTCTAACTTTCATACTAGGTGTTGTAGACAAAAAAGGGGCCACATGCTAACCTGACAAGCTCAGGGAAGGCCTGAATGGTGGTATTACACACTCAAAGACCTAAAGTAACCACAAAGGATGGTCTGAAATGAAAACTTTAACTGCCCTTGTAGTTTGGCGCAGTGGATAGAGCATCTGCCTGTGGACAACAGGGTCCCAGGTTCGATTCTGGTCAAGGACACGTACCTTGGTTGCAGGCTCCTCCCCAGCCTGGGCCCTGCTCGGGTGTGTGCAGGAGGCAACCATTCAATGTGTTAACCATTCAATGTGTTACTCTCACATTGATGTTTCTCTTTCTCTCTTCCACTCTCCCTAAAAAACTAATGGAAAAATATCCTCAGGTGAGGATTAACAGCAACAACAAAAGAAAAAAAAACAAAAAAGAAAGAAAGAAAAAAACCTTTTAACTAAAAGCAGTTATAGTGGATAGTCACGTCCTAGGCTGGTATCTTCCCTGACAAAGGTCAATCTTTACCTTAAGTAAGCCTGTTTGTTGTCATTTGCATCTATGATAACATATCATTGGAATGTCAGGGTAATTTGTAATTTCCCTTTTTCTGGACCCTTCAGGGCACAACCAATGGGTCAGGGTGCCAGGACAGGAGACCACAAATTCCTTCATTGTTATTGTTATCTTGTTAATTGTTGACTGTTAACCATCCTGTACCCACCTATGTAAAAGAAGTGTCTATCATTTTACTTTTTATCCAACCCCAGAGGTTTGCCCGCTTTGCTTCCTCCCACCTCCCTAATCTATCACCATGGATTTCATGTAACCCACTTAAGTATTTCCCTTTGATTATAATGAATAAAACAAGGCGAAAACCACCATTCTCCAGAGCATTATCCCAGTATGTTGAGATTCTGCTTCCTGGCAATTGTCAACAGTTTGGCTCAAATAAATTCACAAAACTTCTTTATGGGTTTGAAAGTTTTTTTATGTTAACATTACTTGGCGTAGTCGGCAGGATTCCAGACTCTCACCCAGGACCATCCCGCAGACCTGGACCCGGTGCTAGGATCCAGCAAGGGGCCCATTGAGCCTGCCAATTCCCCCTCCCCCTCCCCCAGTTGGGTGAACTTGGGTGAGTTGTGTTTTGGACCCAGGACCTTCCCTTGCTTTGGTAGCCGGTCTGACTTTATTTGAGCTGTATTTTTAAATCCTTGAGGTGGAATTAAGGTTAAGGGTTGACTGAACTCAGGCTAAGGTGAGCCTGGAGGGAAAAAATGGGTGGCTGGTTTTGATTTTGGCTTTTCAATTGGAATTGCTTTCTGAGTCTGAGCAAAAGACAACCTTTGCCGTATAAATGAGCTGAACTCATTCAGCTCTGAAGATAAAGGGGCACATCCTCCCTCCAGCCCGATTCTCGGGTGTTCTTAGGTGACTAAGAATCTTTGTGGAGGTGTCAGAGGTCATTCCTCAGGATGTGCAGGAGCCCCACAGGGAAGTCCTAACTCAATTGTAATTAACTAACTGGCTCGTCCAGGGGGTCCCCATAAGGCTTGATCTGCCAGGGCCCTATGCCCTTCCTGTTGTTTTGGACAGCTGGGAGAGAAACTGAGGCACGTAAAAGGGTTGAATTTTGACTCGAGGGGTGAGAGCCTCATGGAGTTCAACCCATAAGCAGCACACTTCAACCTTCTACATGGCATCCCTAGAATATTTGCTCAGGCTACAGATACCCAAAAATAAACATTAAAAAAAAGTAACATGGGAAATTGTGCTCCCAAGTCCAGAAACTCCCAAACCCCAGCCCTCAGTTAATACTCCTGATAGGAAGCCTTTACTTGCAAGTGGTTTACAGAAATGGGAAGATTTCATTAGAAAATATGAACTTAAAAATGGCCAAAATGCAGTTGTCTTTGAGTACCTAAATTAATATTTTGCATGCAAAAAAATTGGGAAACTGCCAGCTCTAAAATTAAACTGAATGACTATATGGGAAGCATATCTTGATTTGGCAATTAGAAGCTTCTAAGGAGAAGCATAGAAAAAATTAGTCAAAAAAGTGGAATACAAAATTTTAGAGATTGTCCTAGACCTATTCTGAAGCTAATAAATGCCTACACCCCATTTTTCCCTCTTCCTTTCTGAGCTTCCTTGTTTGAACTTGCCCTTTCCTCTCTCTTCTTCCTTCCGTCTCCTCTGCTGCCACTGACTTGAAGGAAAATGAGAATAGGAATTCCAGTAGCTCCTTTTGGAAAAAAACTGGTCTCAGCTAGAGAGGAGCTGGCAATTGCTCCCGACTTTATCTGGGACCCTGATGGATTCACAAAAATTTAACTGTTAGAACATGTAATCCTGGCTATTCTGACCTATTCCAATTAATACACCTACTGATTTCTAAGAGCAAGGCAGCAGAATTACTAAGTAAGGTCTGTGAAACTGTAAAGGAATCTTTCGCTGTAAAAACCCAGGTCACCATAAGAAAGATTATAGAAAAACAAACAGACTAAAGTGTTATTTACAAAGAGAAAACAGAAGCAAACATAGGGTTGCTTCAGGACTATGAGAGGGTATTTTCTCCTTCTCCTTACTAATACTTTAGGAGAAATTGAAATGATCATAAAAGGGGGATTTACTAAGGCCCTTGTAAATACTGGGGCTCCCTTATCTGCTCTTAACCCTGCCCATCTAAGTTTCCCTCTCCCTCGGGGTAAAGTTTCTATACAAATGGTAGGGGTATCTAACCAACCAATGACTTTTTAAAATCAGAACCTGTTCCCTTTCAACTAGGGCATGTTAAGGGGTAACATATTTTACTGGTCAAATTGGCCCCAATTCACCTGATAGGGAGAGATTTTTAAAATCAGTGTTGCCCACATGTTTTTTTCAGAAGAGTAATATGTATTTAGCACTCAGTGAACCAGATACTGAGCCAAAAGGGGGAAATGATGTTCACAAATTGTTATTGATTGAATGTATATAAAATGATTTTTATGTTGTTACTAGAGGCCCGGTGCATGAAAATTCATGCACTGGGGGACGGGGGAGGGGTGTCCCTGCCTGCGCCCTCTCACAGTCCAGGAGTCCTCAGGGGATATCTGGCTGATGGCTCAGGCCTGCTCCCCATGGACATCCCTGTGGGAGCGCACTGACCACCAGGGGACAGCTCTGGCCCCGCCTCCCATTGCCCCACTGCCACCAGTTGTCGCCACCCCCCAATCACTGTCTTCTCCCTCTGCTGGCTGGCACCCTCCTTGGCTGACCTGGTGCTGCCCACTTGCTGACCTGTTGTTCTGCTGTTCAGTTGATTTTCATATTAGGCTTTTATTATATAGGATTATCCTCCTTATGGTTTCCTAGTGGAAACAATATCCACCTCCCTAAACCTCCCTCCCTTATTAGATATGAAAAACATTAAACTTGGATATCGCCTAATCTTTCCCACCTACTAGAAAATAATATTCTGATTATCAGCTATGATAATGAAGCTAATGTTTTTTTGGCCACACACTGGTCTTCTATCAATATAGAAGCATTGGTACATTTTTTTTTCCTGGCTATATCTATTAAAAAGGACCTATATTGAACAAACCCCTCCAAGAACACCTCCCTAAGAACACCTATTTTAGATGAGTATTATCTAAATATAGGAATAGATCAGTGGTCGGTAAACTGCGGCTCGCAAGCCACATGCGGCTCTTTGGCCCCTTGAGTGTGGCTCTTCCACAAAATACCGACTTCTGCGCATGGGCCACGAAGTTTCAATCACACTGTACGCACGCCCGCACGTGGTATTTTGTGGAAGAGCCACACTCAAGGGGCCAAAGAGCCGCATGTGTCTCGAGAGCCGCAGTTTGCCGACCACTGGAATAGATGAAACTAACTGCCTAGAAGAAAAATTAAAATTTCTGGATAATAAAATAGTAGAAGTCTTAATTCATCTGGCCAAACAGATCATAAGATAAAAGTGAAAGTGGATGAAGGAGGAAAACATATAATTAACTTAATAAACAATTAATGCTTGTTCCCCTCAGATCCTGCCAGGACAGGAGACCACAAATTCCTTCATTATAACTGTTATCTTGTTACTTGTTGACTGTTAACCATCCTGTACCCACCTATGTAAAAGAAGTGTCTATCATTTTACTTTTTATCCAATCCCAGAGTTTTGCCCGCTTTGCTCCCTCCCACCTCCCTAATCCATCACCAGTGGATTTCATGTAACCCACTTACATCTCCTCCTTTGATTGTAATGTATAAAGCAAGGTGCAAACTGCCATTCTCTGGAGCATTATCCCAATCCATTGAGATTCTGCTTCCCGGCAATTGTCGACAGTTTGGCTCAGATACAGTGGGGCCTTGACTTTTGAGTTTATTTCGTTCTGAGACCGAGCTCGTTAAGGAGCTCGTTAACTCAAATTACTCTGTCAACTCAATGCAAAAAATCGGCCGAGAGACAGCTGGTATCTCAAAAAACTCGTTAGTCAGGACACTCGTAAGTCAAGGCCCCACTGTACTCACAAAAATGCTTTACAGCTTGGAATGTTGTTGTTTTTTGTTTGTTTGTTTGTTTTACGTTAACATGGTTAACAGCGCATGGTTAATATTTCTGCCCCTCACAGTGTGGCTTGTAGAATGTTATTATAATGCAAATTTTTATTTTCCCATAATTTCTTTGTAATTTTTTCTGGAGGTTTTTATTCTTCCCCTATCCCTGAATAAAAACTGGCACAGGCCTCAAAAATTTCTGGCCAAGTTTAGGTTAAAAGCCCAATGCTATGGTTGCTTTTAAGTCACTAAACAGTCTCAATTTATTAATTGAAATGTCCAGTCCCAGGTAAAAATAAAATTTCAGAACCTGAATTAAGGTTGAGGCTTCTCCAGGCTTCTAGTGGAATCTGCTACAGATGGGAAACCCAGTCAGAGAAGGAGGCATAGGTGGGATGTTTGCTGGCTTGGGGTGGGGTTGGGGTGCGGGGCATTCTAGGCAGCAGGCAGTCTCAGCAAAGGTAGGAAGCAGCACCGTTTGCTCAGGATTGCCCATGCTGTTCAGTGTGGTTGAGATACCATAGACCAAAGGGATCGTGCTGGAATCATCTCTTTATGTAATTGCCCCACCCCCACCCCCCACACACACCAGAGAGTGAACCCCCTGAGGATAGGGACCATGCACTGAATCCTCCAGGCCAGCTGTGTGCCTGCTTCCAAGGAGGCCAGCTCTAAGCTTCTGCTGAATGAGTAATAATTCCAAGCTGGTTGGCTGGGTAGATAGAGCGTTGGCCCAAGATAGAGCGTTGGTCGTGGGTTGGTTCGGGTCAAGGGCACATACCTTGGTTGCAGGCCCTAGTGGGGGCACATTCGGGAGGCAACCAATCGATGTGTCTCTCTCACATCGATGTTTCTCTGTCTCTCCCTCTCCCACTCTCTCTAAAAATCAATGGAAAAATATCTGTGGGTGAGGATTAACAAAACCAAAAAGAAGAAGAAAGAGTGATACTAGCAGGCAAACTGATGTCTCTCTTTTGTTGGAGTTTTTATTGCTTTCTAATAATGGGGAAGGCCGGGAGGTGGTGATTATTTCTTGGCTAAGTACTGGTTGTGTGTGTGTGTGTGGGGGGGGGGGGTCCTCTTCTTATCACTACACTCAGGAGCTGATTTGGAGGTGAGAACTCTTGCTGTCACTGCATGATGAGCAGCACAGGTGCCTCCCACACACTTCCTCCAGGATTCCCCCCAAAAGCAACGGTTACCAAGAGCTGCAACCCAAACTTCTTTCCACTTCCCGAAATGAGCCTGTCCCTCTGTTCATCTTGCTCCTCTAGGGGGTGGGGCTTAACACGAGCATCGAGGGCAGTGATGGCGAACCTATGACACGCGTGTCAGAGGTGACACGCGAACTCACTTTTTTGGTTGATTTTTCTTTGTTAAATGGCATTTAAATATATAAAATAAATATCAAAAATAGAAGTCTTTGTTTTACTATGGTTGCAAATATCAAAAAATTTCTATATGTGACACGGCACCAGAGTTAAGTTAGGGTTTTTCAAAATGCTGACACACCGAGCTCAAAAGGTTCGCCATCACTGCTCTAGGGCAAGCAAAACCAACAACCTTTGTTCAAGGACATTTTTTCTAAAAACAGGGAGGCAGTGGCAGCAGCGGGCAGCGGTGTGGGCTCCGGGAGACAGGAGATGGATTTCCTGGCCTGGGATGCAGGTAGCCGTGGCCACCGGGCGTGCTTTCCTGCAGCCCCTGGCCCGGACGGCAGGAGCAGCTTCCTGCCCCTGAGGGCTAGTGGCAGCTTCCCTGACCTTTTCTTCTCCAGCCTCCTGATGGATTTCCAACACTTACGTTCCTGTGCAAGTCCCTTCTTGAAATGCCTGGAACAATGTCTGTTCTTTGGCTGATACAGAGCCCGGGTGTATTGTCCTCTCGGGAAAACCTTTCACAAGATTTATTTTTTATAAAACACCATCCTTGAAAACATAGGAAGTGGACTTGGGATGGAGACCCTCTGGTTGGCGTCCGGGGTATCCCTCTTTGGCGCTGCTAGGCAGAGCTCTCTTATCTGCCAGCACTGACTGGGCTGCCTGGCCTGGGGGAGGGGAACTGTCCAAAGGGCCTTCCCATTGAGGCGGTCCCATTCCATTCACATTCTCCTTTTCTCTGGCTGCGGACTGCCCATCCCTTGTGTGAAGAACACAGCAAGAGTTGCTTTCTCCAGTGTATAGTGAGGGAAACTGAGGCACGGAGAGGCTCGAGATGGGGCAGTATGTGGCCAATCTAGGAAGAGCATCCCTGCGCCCTGTTTCCAAGTTCATCACCTTATCACCAGGAAACCAGCCAGATTCTAGGGGAGGTGGGTGAGTGGCGAGGAAGAGTCATTCTGCACCTATTATGTTCAGTGTCAAGCACTTTCCCTGCGATAGTTCATCTGCCCTGGTTTATGATTCCCATTGATGAGAAGAATGAGGCTCAGAGAGGTCAAATGAGTTGCCCCGAGTCACACAGTGGCAGGTGATATTCCAACCCAGTCTAGCTCCAAAGCCCCGGTTCTTCCTCCCTCACCACTGCCAGCTCTCAGGGCTCTCACTGCAAAAGTGCCTGCGGCTGTGTTAGCTCTACATGTAATTGTTTAGATTGAGGTCTGGCCTCAGGTCTTCCAATTTAAGATGAATGCCATTTGCTTCTAAGACTTTAACCTGCTTTATTGAATATATGATCCTGAGTTTTTCAAGATCCAGTTGCTATTATAATGAATTTATTCTGACATGACCCATGCTGACAAGAATCTGGCAAATTGTGGGCCAAACCATGTCCCCTACGGCTTAACAATGACCCGGCTCGGCCCTTCTGATCCACCTCCTCCCTGGCTCCTGCCTCCTATGCCAGGGCTCCCTCCCGCTCCCACTCTCTCCAGCTGCATCATGTTCCTGCCCAAGTTGGCCCAGTGCTTAGGGCTCTAGTCCCAGCCTTTGTTCATGCTCTTCCCCTGCCCGTGTGCCCTCCCCTCTGTCCATCTGCCAAACTCCTCACCCCTCTTTCAAGTCTCTTTCAAGGCTCCTTTGCAAAGCCTCTCTTGGCCTCCATCCGCAGGTAACGCTGATCTCTTCCTAAGAATTCTACCATCCCCAGGACACGTCTTGGGCTTATTCAATATCCACCCTTTCTGCACATGTTTAGTGGGTGTTCGATATGGAGCTAGGTGCTTGGAATATATCCCGGATTCCGGCAGCGGCCATGGGAGGAGGCGTCGTTTCCATTTACCGATGAGGGCCCTGGGGATCAGAGACGTGAAGGATTGGCCCAGACTCTCACAGACAGTTAATGGTAGAGCCAGGATTGATGCTGGATCTGTGCGATCCCAACACTGAGTCAAGTTTTGCTGAATTGAAGTGAGGTGGTGGCTGCTACAGGTGGTGGTGGCTGTGCATTCTCCACTGTCCTCGTATAGTGGGGCCTGGAGTAGCAGTCCGGTTGGGAGGGGAGCAGCTAAGAGATGGTGTGAAGCTGCATTGGCGCAGTGGTCATATTGCTTTTTATGGGCCGCATGCTTATGTAAGGTGGCTTTGGAGTAGCTCGATGGAGATGAGGGGGCACGGAAACCCCTCTCAGACCACTGTGGATGGAGTCAGGAAAAGATGGGGGTGGAGGGCTGAACCAGGGAAGCCCAAGGCAGAATTGCAGTTGTAGGATGTCCTGTGTCCTTATCAGGATGACCAGTCACCCAACTTCGTCATTTCCACTGAGTCAGACCCCAGAGGGTGTTTTATGAAGAGCGGAGGAGGCTGTCCATTCCCTAGAGGAATCTCCGACCCAAAAGGATGTGAGAGAAGACCTTCTGTGGGTATTACTAATGAACAACCGTTAAAAAGGCTCTCATTAAACAGCATTCCCGGGCTCTTGGGAAGGGAGACTCAATTATTATTTTCGTTTTTTCTAAAAACAGGGAAAAAATTAATGGGGAACAGAAGAAACAATTCCTGTTATCAACAACAAAATCATGACAGTTGAATGTAAAATTTTCAACTTTTTCAAAGCGCTATCATTTATCATCATCTCATTCAGTTTCACTTCCATTGAGTGAGACGTCAGGAGAGCCTCTCACCACTAATCTACAGGGGAAGAGGGTCTCAGTGATGAAAACCAGCAGGAATGATCAGAAACGGATGGACTTGTGGGCAAGCCCTCTAGCGCTCAGTGTTGAAATTAGAAGTCACGGAAGGAGCTGCTCATTATCCAGTTGAGGGCAAAGGGGTTGAGTGGGTCCTTGTTGATGGGAAGTGAATTGCACATTGGATCCAGGTAGACAGAAACCAGTGAGCTGTCGTTCCCTTTACTTTCCTTGTTGGTCATTTCAGATTTATTTGGGTTGGCAAAGGCATTCTCAACAGTCCTCAAATTACATCAGCGATAGATCTTTGTGCACAGGACAAAGTTCAGCACCCACTGAGCTGACCAGTCAGAGGGGCGGGGAAGGTAGGAAGTCATCCTTTCCCCATAGGGTTGTTTAGAAATGATCCTGTTATAGTACAAACAGAGGCTGCAAGTTGAGGATCCCCACGCCTCACCTTGTTCTCATTCTTTTCCGTTGCTCCTTTAATTTACTTGTCCCCTCCCCGCCCCGCTTGCCGGGTCCAAGCCCTAGGCCTGCCAGAGGGGACTCCAGGACAGCGCTCAGCTGCTCGCCTTCATTAGCACCTGGAGCCCATCGCCTCCCCCACCCAGAGAAACAGGGAACTCCTCCTGGAGCTGAGCCTGATGGTCTCCCTTTCATCCTCCTAATCAAGCCAGGGTGATGACATTGAGTGGCCTGAGACACGTACCTGCACTATCAGCTGTCCTTCCCACTGGAATTTAATCAGAGCTCACTGACCAAACTCTTCAGTTATTGCAATTGGGCCACTCAAGACACTCAGGCCTTACCCACTTTGTGCTGCTTTTCCCGATAGGGCAAGTCCCTTTGGATGCTTATTTTTACACAGGGAAGCCCTGGATATCAGACTTTTTAATAAGAGTGTGGAGGAATGTGGAGAAGTGATTGCATCTTAGGGGCCAGTTGCCATTTCAGAGACCAGCAGTGCAGCCTTTCAGCAAGAAGCATAATTCAAAAAGCTCGGGAAAGTCCCCAAACTGTGGGACTAGGAGACAAGCCTGGTTTTGGGGTGAAAGAGGGAGACCCTTTCCTGGAAATGATGCCAGTTGAATAAATATTTTCACCCCACCCATCTTTCCAAAGGCTCCTGTGTTGGTGGATCCCCATGGGGACTGTGCCAGGAATTAGGGAGTAGGGCAGGACCAGGACTCCCTAAATCTTTTTCCTCTAAAGGAGGGGCGTACTGGCTGGAAGCCATTTGTTTAATAAATTAATTTTCTAATTTATTAGTTCATTGCACCAATGAATACTTGTTATGTAAATTTAGTTATGGGACAGATAAGATGTTTGTGTGGTTCAAAATTCAAAAAGTACTCTGTCAAAATCTCTCTCCAATCCACTCCATCTCCAGAGGTAAAGCCACACGACCTGTTTCTTAGTTCTCCTTCCAGAGATGTGCAATGCATAGAAAAGCTGTACAGA